>NC_043999.1:717224-739724 GCF_902150065.1 Myripristis murdjan | reverse complement strand
CGTCCCGAAATCCATCCATTACCACGGTGCAGTCATGCAACCTTTCCTCATTAGCAATAATTTGCATAAATTATGTCAAATTATGTCAAAAACAGGAAAGGGTTGTATTTTGTCTTTTAGTCAACTTAGAAAGGTCACCTTACAGTCTGCGTCTGTGGTGTGATGTCCAGAAATGTCCATAACTAAGTCACACAACCTTTGCTGATCAGTGTAGTTTGGATCAACAATCCATTTAAAAGTGACATGGATTGATAATACTTAATTTTAATTTTAATTTTTTTTTTTTTTTTTTACTTTTTTTCTATTTCTGGACAAATTGATGAATTTCTGCACATCAAACCAAAGACTTAGAACCTTTCTAAGTTCACTATCTATCTATCGATCGTCATACTTTATGCAAATTATCCTAATGAGGAAAGTTTCATGACTATACTGTGGTAATAGACGGATTTCTGGACATCACAAACAAAATTCCTGAGTGCCATTCGTAAAATTACAATTTAAATATTAATAAATTCTGTTTTCCTAGTAATACATCTTTATAAACAGAGGCCCACATTTTGTGCTTCGTACAAATGAAAAATACAAAAACGTGCGTCTTGTGGAGGAGAAGCTGGGTGTCGCTTCTCTACGTGATCTGACTTCTCATTTTTTCGCATTTCACCCCTAGCAACCACCCCAAATGCCATAGCAACCGCTTTGAAGCCCGCAGCAGCCATCCTAAACACCCTAGCAACAGCCTGCCAGTCACCCCAAAACCCAAGCAACTGCATAGCAACACCCCCAGATACCATAGCAACTGCTTAGCAACACCCTGGCAGCCGCTCAGAACACCTCAGCAGCCACCCCAAGTGCTGTAGTAGCTGCTTAGCAACCACCTAGCAGCCACCTTGAACACCCTAGCAGTCGCCTTGAAACTCCTTAGCAACCACCAGGAAAACCATAGCAATGCCCTAGCAACCACTCTGAACACTCTAGCAACCACCTTGCAAGTCCTAAGCAACCGTAAGGAAAATCATAGCACATATAGCAGTGCCCTGGCAACCATCAGGAGTACCCTAGCAACTACCCAGGACACCGTAGCAACAGTTTAGCAAAATGTTACATAAGAAACAAATCACCTTCTGTGGTCGCCATAGCAAAGGAAAAGGTGGTTTGGCACACGGCGGCGCTTACGGCACGTGAGGAAAGCACATTTAAAATTTCTATAGAAACTTCCAGAAAATTCCAGTTTATCTTTTGATTCCACACCGCGGCTGTGAAGCTCCCAGAAAGTTTGGTCTTGAGTTTTTGGAATTGAATTGCCAATTTGTCAAAAGTGTAGAATCTCTGTGGTGCCGATGTTTGACACAGCGAATCAGATCTGTAGCAAACTGCGACTCTGAGCTCAGCTGCTCTCTGATTGGTGGCCTCAGGCAGTGACAGTGTACGTTTGTTTTGTAGGTCTCGGTGTTTGTCAGTTCCAGGCGGAGCGCTCCAACTCTTTGTTTGGTAAGACACAGGAGCTCCTCCTCTTCCTCCTCCTCTTCCTCCTCCTCTTGCCAGGCTGTGGCTTCTCTGCTGTCTTTCCTCCTGTCTCAGATTGAAGGCAGCTTCCTGTTCCAGCTGTTTGACACAGGAAGTGGAAATGTTCCCGTTGTTATCTAGGGCACATAGCACGTGTCCTGCTAAAGGTGCAGAGAGATTAGTGCTAAACCTGTGCGGAAAGTCGTTGTGTTTCCCGTAAGAGTCTTTTGAAAACTCAGGTGCATTTTCCAAACATGCGTACAAAAGGTCAGAGTTCACATGTGGTGACCTTTGACCTGCAAATCTGCACATCCAACCAATGAGATGCAATAAAACGCTTCCAGATTATAAAATACACACCACCACTTCTTCTCCTCCAGATATTACTGTCTCCTGCTTCTTCTTCTCTAGATAACTATAGCTTATCGCTTGCCAGGTCTGTAATCCTCTCTCTCTCTCTCTCTCCTCTCTCTCTCTCTCTCTCTCTCTCTCTCTCTCTCTCTCTCTCTCTCTCTAGCTGGTCTGGATATCAGCTCCATGGCTGTTGACCACTCGTTGACCTCTGAGCCATCAGGAAGCGGTGGGCGGGGCCAGAGGGCTGTACAGGAAGAGCCTCTGGATGCCATCTTAAGCCCTGAGCTGGACAAGATGGTCACTGATGGTGACTGATCTTAACCTGACACTCTTTACCCTGATACCCCGACACTCTTTCCCCTGATACCCCGACACTCTTTACCCCGACACTCTTTACCCTGATACCCCGACACTCTTTACCCTGATACCCCGACACTCTTTACCCTGACACTCTTTACCCTGATACCCTGACACTCTACCCTGATACCCCGACACTCTTTACCCTGATACCCCGACACTCTTTACCCTGATACCCTGACACTCTTTACCCTGACTGTCTTTACCCTGATACCCTGACAGTCTTTACCCTGACACTCTTTACCCTGATACCCTGACAGTCTTTACCCTGATACCCCGACACTCTTTACCCTGATACCCTGACACTCTTTACCCTGATACCCCGACACTCTTTACCCAGATACCCTCATACCCTGACTCTCTTTACCCTGATACCCTGACATTCTTTACCCTGACTCTTTCCCCTGATACCCCGACATTCTTTCCCGTGATACCCCAACTCTCTTTACCCTGATACCCTGACACTCTTTACCCTGATACCCCGACACTCTTTACCCAGATACCCTGACACCCCGACACTCTTTACCCAGGTACCCTGACATTCTTTACCCTGACTGTCTTTCCCCTGATACCCCGACACTCTTTCCCCTGATACCCTGACTCTCTTTCCCCTGATACCCTGACTCTCTTTCCCCTGATACCCTGACATTCTTTACCCTGATACCCTGACACTGTTTACTCTGATACCCGGACTCTCTTTACCCTGATACCCGGACTCTCTTTACCCTGACTGTCTTTCCTCTGATACCCCGACTCCTCACCCTCGCACTCTGACAGTCTGTGTGTTTGTGTGTTTGTTTGAACATATTGATGTGACACTGATCTGTTGTGTTTCAGGTGCTATCCTCAGCAAACTCTACAAGATCCCAGGTGGGTGTCTGATCCAACGTATAGAGGCTGAGCTCAGCGCCAGGCTGTCATTAGGTGTGCCAAAGTTTCATTTTGTGTGTGTGTGTGTGTGTGTGTGTGTGTGTGTGTGTGTCTGTGTGTTTGCAGAACTGGAAGGGAAGGATGTGGAGGAGCTGTTCACTGCGGTGCTCAGCCCCAGCAGCCAGCCGGAGCAGAACCAGAACACCAAGACCCCAACAAACACCACAGGTATTTTCACACACACACACACACACACACACACACACACACACAGTCAAGACTGTAGAGATGCTCATCAGTCCCTTCATACAAGCCTGAGTCTCAGTTATTTCTAAGGAAAATACATCTATATGTGTATTGACTTATCGTGTTAATCCAGCAGACATTCAGCACTGTGAGAGCGTTCAAAGGCTAAAGGGAAACACCAGATATTCTGATCTGTTAAACAAAACCTCAGCCTGGAGTTAGCTGCAGAGTGGCGTGGACGTACACGAGGCAGTGTGTTACTGTCGGCGTTAGAAAACAGTGATTACAGTACAAATAAAGACGTGGAAAATAAGGAGACTTTCCTGTCACGGAGGGTCACAAACTCTCTCTCTCTCTCAAATTCAAATTCAAAAGTGCTGATAAATAGTATTGTCAACGCAGACATCATGTATAGGACAAGAAATCAGTACATATTAAGATCCAGAGTCACAGCATGTATGAAAAAACAGCTGTAAGCTACATATAAATAAGTGTATAAAAGTATACATGTATATAAAATATTAACAGTTTCTTTCTGTCTCTCTGCCTTTCTCTGCCTGTCTCTCTCTCTCTCTCTCTCTCTCTCTCTCTCTCTCTCTCTCTCTCTCTCTCTCTCTCTCTCCCCAGCAGCAGCAGGAGTGTTTCCTCGTCTTCCAGTGATGAACGGCCTCATGGGAGCTGCTCCTCATTTTCCTCTGGCTCCCATGATGCCTAGCGGTGCACAGGGCCCAGCGGGCTTCAGGATGCCCCACCCTGACAGCAACAGGTGAGTACGACAGCACTACTGCAGTACCACGGCACTACTGCAGTACCACAGCACTACTGCAGTACCGCTGTACTTGTGTGGAAGCCCCGCTGCATCTTGTTTCCTGTTCCTCCTCAGGGACAGGAAGTTGAACCAGCTCGGAGGGGACGTCGTCGGTCCATGGGGTCCAGGCGGCCCTGCCCCCACAGTTGTCCCCAGCGCAAGCCCCGCCCCTGCCCCCGCCTCCGCCTCCGCCTCCACCAATCAGGTGTCAGGAGAGGGCGACCAGGATGTGATGTCGACGGCCCAGAGGAGCATGCTGAAGTGGGAGAAGGAGGAGACTCTGGGAGAGCTGGCCACCGTCGCCCCGGTGCTCTACTGCAACACCAACTTCCCCCAGCTGAGGGAGCAGTACCCTGGTACACACACACTCACACACACACACACACACACACACTCACACACTGTGGTAATCTCCTCGTCCAGCACCTCTCTGAGCAGCCATGGATGAAGGGAAAGCCCGTTAGTGCAGGTCGATTTCTGCTGGAGAAACCCCATCACTGTCACCATGGAAACTCTTGCTCGCGTTTCTGAACGGGTTTTCCCCATGTGAGCATGTGCAGGAGGCCGACTCAGAGCAGAGCCTCTCAGACTCACTTGAGCTGACAAGAGAATATTTTTTTTTTTTCTTTTTTTTGTTTTGTTTTTCTGTTTTTTAAATTCCAATGAATGTGCAGAAGATGTCATGTGATATCTTTTCAAGGCGGCGGTGATTCGTCATATTGAAATGTCGACTCTGGAAACTGTGAGTCAGATAGAGCTGGTCTGTCAGGACGAGGTGACGCTATTTGGTGAATCTGCCCTTTCAGATTGGGGATTTTGTTTGTGTAGATACATTTCCAACGCATAGAGAACCATGAATATAATCATACACTGTAATTATAATCATACAACATCAAACACGAGTTTAACACTACAGTTTGGTGGTGCTGGGGAAAACTGATGCAGCTTATTACAATATTTGTGTGGCAATGTAGTGAGTGTTTGACTCATTGTGTGTGTGTGTGTGTGTGTGTGTGTGTGTGTGTGTCAGACTGGCCCACCAGAGTGAAGCAGATCGCCAAGCTGTGGAGGAAGGCGAGCTCCCAGGACCGAGCGCCGTACGTGGTGAGTTCTGTTTGAGTTCGCAGCTCGTTCCCGTTCAGCTGAAATGGTGCAGCTGCATTTGTTCCTTCCTTTCTGGTTTGTGTGTGTGAGTGAGTGTGTGTGTCCAAACAAACTGATGTTTGTGGGGTAACGCTCCCGGTTGTAGAACAGCTGCTCCAAACGGCCCAGAAGAATTTCATGTGCACGTGTTAAAAATTCTCCATTATTATTATTATTTTTTTTTTGCTAAAACAATCTGGTAGGGGCATGTGCATCAAACACTCTCTCTCTCTCTCTCTCTCTCTCTCTCTCTCTCTGTCTCTGTCTCTGTAGCAAAAAGCGAGGGATAACCGGGCGGCTCAGCGCATCAACAAGGTCCAGCTGTCCAACGATTCGCTGAAACGCCACCAGTCAGCGCAGCCGCCGCTGGGCCCGTACGACCCCGTTTCCATGGAGACGGACGCGGCGTTCAAGGACCCGCTGAGGCCCAAAGAGTCGGAGCACGAGCAGGAGTGGAAGTACAGACAGGTGAGGACGCTGGCCGCCGCCGCCGTGCGTCTGTGTGTCTCTGTGAGCGGGTCGTTTAACTCATCCTTCCATCAGTAGAGTCAGGGCGGGAACGCCAGGCCGCACGTCCTTCAGCAAACACCTTACATTTGGACATCAAATTACAGGAAAGAGGTTCCATTACCCAAAGATTAAAAAAAGAAACAAAGAGAAAATGACCAAGAATAAAGAGTAAGAGTAAAGTAAAAACAGAAATTACCACACAGAAAAAGAAAATCAAACATAAAAATAATCATAAAATGAAGACGAAAATATTCACCAGAAATCAATTTGTTAAAAATTCAATTACAAGAAAATTACAAAAATGTTAAAAAAATAAATAAATAAATACAAGAAAATTATAAAAGAAATGTAAAAAAAAAAATCCGAGAACATTCTTAAAAATGTAAAAAAAAAAAAAAAAAATACAAGAAAATGAAAGAAAAAAATAATAATCAAAACATATGAACTGAAAATTAAACCAATGTAAAACAAAAAAAAAATTCAATTACAAAAACATTACAAAAAGTTAAAAAAAATATTCAAGAAAATTTACATTACAAGAGATTCATAAAATGTAAAAATAAAATTACAAGAACATATGAAAAAATAATTGAAATTGAAGAAATGAAGTGAATTTAGGGTAGAGCTCACTTGGAAAAGCTGATCCGTCCTTTTTTTTCTTCTCGGAGTCGCCGCGACACGCTGGCGTTGGCTTTCCCGCCCTGGCTGGTAACCATTAGCGACCATTAGTAACCATGGTAACCATCAGGACGCATGGCAGGGGGACGGGCAGGCAGGCAGACAGGCTGATGGATGGAGGGGGGGGGGGTCAGGCCGGGTTTTGGTGGGCGTGTTGTGAAGTGTGATCAGATTGACTGTAACATGTGCATGCCTGGCTCTAATCTGTCTAACTGTGAATTGTCATTGAAAAGGGAGAGGTAAATGACAGATGGGGCGCCGGTAAGAAGAGGCAGGAAAATCTCCCCAAAAGCAAAGCCCTAAAATCACCAACAGATAAAGATTGTCCCTACCAGGCATCTGTAGCAGGAGGTGGCAAAGAGGCTCTGGTAAGATCTCAAGGCGAACGTTTGGAGGCGGAGCTGGACCCACGAGACGCTGCAGTCCTTCCTCCTGCCCCCCCCCTCGTCCTCCTCACCCTGCTTCACCTCCCTAAACTAAAGCAGATACCTGTGCAGGTAGAAGAAGAGACGAGCTGCAGCTCCCTCTCTCCGCTCAGATCTCCGTTAGGTTCTGTTTGCGGCTGCTGCTCAGACTGACCAAGACATTTTGAACACGCCACCTCACACTCATTTGTGTTGTAATCAAGAAATTGGACTTTTTTTTTTCTTGTTTGTTTTTTGCTGCTCATCCTTTTGTAATGGTTTATTTCATTCATTCATTCCTTCATCTTTTTCCTCCATATTTTTGAAGTTTTCTGATGTTTGGAAGGCCTAAGTGTCATCAGACAGGTGCCATAACTCATATGTTGGTGGCACCGCCCGGCAGCCGTCGCTCTGTTGTTTTTTATTAATTTGGACTGAAAATGTCCAAAGTGATGTCTGCAGACTGACAAGCAGCCGCAAAAACACAACTAAACCACAGAATTTTTTTGTTGTTTGTTTTTTTTTAATGCTGATGAAATGGAGAAAAGCATCTGAGAAGTTATAACGAGGAGATGGTTGGAATGTGTACCTGATAAATTACTAAAAACAATTAATTGATGATCAAAAATATAAAAGTTTTAATCGACAGTATGACAGAAAATATCCCTGCAGGATGATTTTAACTGAAGGGGAGGACACGCCGTAGTGATGTCATCACCCCGGGACAGCCGATGTTTGACAGTTGAGGACAGAAGCAGTGAGTTAAGCTCCGCCCCTCTGGGCCGCCAGGCAGGAAGGAGGATTTCAGACCCGTGGGCCCAGCTCGGCCACGCCCATCATGTCCGGGCAGAACCTGTGCATTTACAAACAGGAAGTGGTGTGGGGGGGGCGGGGGGGGGGGGGGCGGGGGGGTCTAGCTGAGCATGCCCTGTGAAGTCGGCGCCCGGCTGACAGAGCACACGCACGAAGCGCTCCTGCTTTTGAGAGCCGAGCCCAGATGTGGTGGCGGTGGGCGGAGCTGATGCTGTTCTGAAGGGATGCTGCCTCCTCACCAGCCGCTGACGTCACGGCGACGTCGCCATGACGATTATTCAGTCGACATCAAAGCTCCGCCCCTGTTCCCTCAGACTTTCTTCGCTCCGGCGCTCCGTCAGTGGAATAAAGCCAGTAAAGTCAAAAAAAAAAAAAAAAAATCAAAAAAACACTCACACTTTGGCAACTTGGAGATTCTGAGATTATAAGAAACAGCCTTTTTCTCTCCGGTCGGCTCTCGTGCTCGGAGTCGTGACTCGGAGCCGCTTTCAGGTCGTTCTGTCAGCTCGTGAGTTTGTTCCTCCCGTCGGCGTCGCCGTGGAAACGCTGCGGGGCGTTTCCTGTCGGTGCGTCTGTCAGCCGCCTGGTGACGAGCGGCGGCTTCACTTTGACAGCGAGCAGCAAGCAAGGTTTGGTTCAGCAGCTGAGAGAGAGAGAGAGAGAGAGAGAGAGAGGGGTCAGTTATGATGTCAACACTGAGTATGAAGCCCCCCACCCCCCCCACCCCACCCCCAGAGTTAAAACAGTCCATCACTTCTTCCCTCCTGAAGACACGGCAGCAGGGTGGCAGATTAACTCCAGATTAACTCCAGATTAACACCTTTCACAAGCGTTTAACCCTCTGAACCCCAAGCAGTTTTGGGGTGTTTTCTGCTCCCCTCACATTTTGGCTCACTGTGGGCTTGTTTTTCTGCTGCACCTCTATGGAAACAGCACGGCTGTGGCTCTCACCTGAAGCCATTCAAAAATGTCTTTCACACAGTATGAAAGAGTTATAGTTCCATAAATAATAAATAATAAAAAAGGCAAACTGATTTTTTTTGATAATTTATTTTACAAAAATCGAGAAACATTGGAATAAATGTACAGAACATTTTTTCAGGTGCCCACAAGTGTCACTGATCCAGGAAAAAAAAAAAGTAGGGTTTTACATGATTTATTTCCTGAAATATTAACATTTTTTCAATCTGTATTAACTTAGGCGTTTTTACTGCCTTGCGCCCTTCGATGTTACTGCTGCTGCCTACACACTGAAATTCAGTGAATTTTTGTCACACAACTGTTGGGCTCACCTGAATCAATCAAGATGTCTCAGATCCGCTGAAGACCGCAGAATTTTCTGTTTTTTGAATGATCTGGATTGAGTAAATGACTATTTTTTGGCGAATTGTTGAATGAAGCATGTATAATAAAATGATTCGAATGAAAAATCACTTTTTAGGCTTAGTTTCGCCCTGTTTTTTTTACCGCTAAGTGAAAGTCGGACATGTTGCATTCAGGGACCGTCGGAAAATTCAAATTCCGACGAAAAAATAGGTTTTTAAAGCTTCCAGCTATGATAAACGGTTGAATTTTGGCGATTTTTTAAAAAATATTTCCATCCCGCTGGCGGGTTTGAGGTTCAGGGGGTTAAACACAGGAAATCTGATCCGGCGTCCGTGATCTCACCTTTAAATAAATCATACTTCATCTGTTTTCCCTTGGAACTTCTAAAATTATTATTATTATTTTTTTTTTAATAATACAATTTTTTTCTCAAGTTTCAAAGGGCTAATTACTTCCAGTTTTAATATATCATTTAAATTATTGTTTTCTTGTATTTTTTTAAATGCTTATTTTGTCATTTTGCTAACTTGCTAATAAATAGGATAATTTTCTTGTATTTTTTTATTTTCCTAATTTTTAAATTTATTTATGATCTTTTTTCCTTTTTTTTTTTTTTTTTTTTAAAGAAATGGAGTGAATTCTCTCAGGTTTCAGGGGGTTAACAGCTTGCAGTTTGTAGACAGATGAATGTTCGTGTCATGTTCGGTTCCTGTCATCCTTTCAGGGAATAATCTGCTTTTCGGACGCCTTCTGCTCTGTCGGTTTAGTAGCTTCAGTCAGCCTCAGTTCCTCCGTGTCTGCTGGGCTAAAAAGAAAAGAAAAAAAGAAAAAGAAAAGAAAACTCAGTATTTATGGGGAGAATTTGCCACCCTGTTTGCGTTTCCAGGCATTTTCACTCAGGTTTTGTGTCTGGAGAAAGTCAAACAGTTTCACCTCTGACCTCTGAGAGTTGCAGTGATGGAAGAGTTTTAACAGTGTGCTGTCTGCTGCCGCCCTGCATGTCCTCCTCCCTCCACCATAACACACCACCCATCACTGAGGGAGAGAGAGAGAGAGAGAGAGAGAGAGAGAGAAAGCGAGCATTACTAGCTGCCATGTCATCATGCTGTTTAACTACACATGAAAACACCAGCGATTACACTGACTTTGTGCTTTCTGCTGCTGTTTTGTCTCTTTGTCCTTTTTTTCTGTGCTGTCCCCCCGTCTGTCTCTCTCTCTCTCTCTCTCTCCCTCTCTCTCTCCCTCTCTCTCTCTCTCTCTCAGCAAATGCGGCAGAAGAGTAAGCAGCAGGCGAAGATCGAGGCGACTCAGAAGTTGGAGCAGGTGAAGATCGAGCAGCGGCAGCAGCAGCAGATGTTGCGTAGCCAACAGCTGGGCGGGGCCGTTTCCCCGGAGACGGGCAGCCGGAGCCCCATGATGACGCTCCCCGGCGGCAACGCCTCCCCCCTCCAGCCGGGGGCGTCCCGGGAGGGGCTGGCCAGGACGCACCCCCTCCAGGGGAACCAGACCGACGACGTCTTCCTCAGGCCCCAGGCTCCTCCCCCCTCCGGCTTCTCCTCGCTCCCCCACTCCCCTCACCCGTCCCCTCCTCACCCCCAGCCCCCCTCTCCCCAGATGTTCTCCCCGCCCTCGTCCCGCCCCTCCTCGCCCTGGGACCCCTACAGTAAGGTGGTGGGGACCCCTCGCCCGGCCCCCTCGCCGGCCGCCGGCCCCCCGGCCGCCCAGCAGCAGCGCCGCGGCTCCCTGAGCGCCTCGCCGGCTCACGACGCCCTGGGCTCGCCCTCGCCAACGCCGGACTCCAAGCCCTCAGAGGCCCCCAGAGTCCTGGGACCACAGACAGGTAACTGACCGCCCCCTGTCCCATCATGCACCTGTTCACCTCACTGTCACACGCATAGCTTGTCCCCGTGCTGGGAGTTAACATACTGGCCGTGCTTACCCAGCATGCCGAGCGGGACGTCCCGCCCCCGCTCTGCCTCTGTTTGGCTGAACCGAAGCAGGTCCAGTATGTGAGCGTATGTCCTCCTCTCCTAATCCCACCTAATCCCACCTAATCCCCCCTCCTGGTTTTCTGCTCCTAGGGGCCCAGCAGAGCAGGGTGGGCATGATGAGCCCCCCCACAGGCTCCGCCCCCGACCACTCCAGGCTGGTGGGTGTCCGGGCGGCTGAGGTCTACCAGAGGACGTCCCATAACAGCAACAGTGTCCGTGTGTCTGTCACCGAGCCGTACGGGCGCTGCGGCCTCGGCCCCGGCCCGGCGGGCGGCGAGATCGGGCTGGGCGGGGTGTTCAAGGCGCCCATGCCCCCCCAGCAGGAGGCGTTTGGCGGCGCGGGAGGAGTTAGGAGGGACCAGCCCAGACCCACAGAACTGGGCTTCTCTCTGCCCCTCCCCCAGCAGGACACCTTCCCCTCCAGCCCGCTGTCCGGCCTCGGCTCGCCGCACCGCAGCCCGTACGCCCAGACGCCCGGCACGCCGCGGCCCGACTACAGCCAGCAGATGGCCGACCCCTTCGCCCAGCAGTCGCCGTTGGGCTCGCGGCCCTCGCCCGACCCCTACGCCAACCCCCAGACGCCCGGCACGCCACGCCCGCACTCTGACCCCGCCTACCTCGCCACGCCGCCGGCCCTGCGGCCGGAGCAGTACGGCCAGCAGACGCCCGGCCGCAGGCCGTCGCCCTCCCACTCCTCACACCCGTCTCTGGACCCGTACGCCTCGGCCCCCGGGACGCCCCGCCCCTCTGACCGCTTCCCGCGGTCCCCCGGGGGCCAGCGGAGCAACGACCCCTACACGCAGCCCGCCGGCACGCCGCGGCCCTCCCCGGACCCGTACGGCCAGCAGCCCTCCACGCCGCGGCCCCTCAAGGCCCCCGAGCCCTTCAGCCAGGCGGGGGGCCCCGTGAGGCCCGGCGGCCCCGCAGAGAGCTTCACCGCCCAGCCGGCAGCCTCCGCCTCATCCCCCCTGTCCCAGGACGGCTTCACACAGACACTCCACCAGGTCTGTCTGCCTGTCTCTCTGTCTGTCTCTCTGTCTGTCTGTCTGTCTCTCTGTCTGTCTGCCTGTCTGTCTGCCTGTCTGTCTGAACCTGTCTGCCTGTCTGCCTGTCTCTCTGTCTCTCTGTCTGTCTGCCTGCCTGTCTGTCTGCCTGTCTGTCTGAACCTGTCTCTCTCTGTCTGTCTGCCTGCCTGTCTCTCTGTCTGTCTCTGTCTGTCTGTCTGTCTGCCTGCCTGTCTGCCTGTCTCTGTCTGTCTGTCTGCCTGTCTGTCTCTGTCTGTCTGTAGTTTAAAAGGGACACATTACCCATAATGCATTAGGTCCGCTCTGATTGCTGCCTTCAGCGTCCATAGAATAAAGTTTTACCCACAATCCTTCATGGTAAATGTGTTTTCCAGAGAGCCCAGGCGTCTCTGGTCCATAATGTGTGTGTGGGTCAGCGGGCGGCCCGCGGCCCGCGGCGAGGTCAGCCCCCTCTAACCTCCCGTCCCTCTGCAGGTGCATCAGTCTCCAGGACAGCAGCAGGACGCATTTCCCAGAACCCCTGGCGGCCAGACCCCAAAGCATCCTGGGATCACAGAGGAGGCCGGCTTCTCGAGCCTGGCCGGTCAGACGCCGGGTCACGACCCCTTCGAGCCGGGTCACATGACCCCCGGCCCTCCGCAGGCCGACAAGACAGCAGCCAATGAGATGGCAGCTCTGGGCGGGGCCTCCCTGGACGGACCAGTCAGCATGCTCCCTCAGCTGGGGGACTCGGAGGAGAAGCTCCGACAGGTACAGGTGTGTGTGTGAGTGTGTGTGTGTGTGTGAGTGTGTGTGTGTGTGTGTGTGAGAGAAATATTTGAAGAACTGTTTCATATTTCTTTATGACGGGTTCTCCTGGGTTCTCCTGGGTTCTCCTGTGTTCTCCTGGGTTCTCCTGGGTTCTCCTGGGTTCTCTGACTGGTCTGTGTTCCTGCAGCGTCAGCGGTTGCGTCAGCTCATCCTGAGGCAGCAGCAGCAGAAGAGCGCCCTGCGGCAAGAGAAAGGTCTGCAAGAGCCGCCGGCTGCCCCGCCCACCCCCGGCCCCGGCCCCGCCCCCGGCCCGGCCACGCCCCATCACTGGCCCCAGGACGAGTCTGCCACCATTCCCCCTCAAACGGATATGTTCGGCCGTCCGCCGCCCCCCTACCCCGGCACAGCCAGAGCGGGGGGGCCGGCCGGGGCCCCGAGGTTCCCCGGAGGTTTCCCAGGGGAGCAGAGAGGCTTCCCCACCGGAGAGGCTCCCTTCCCCAGGCAGAGCCTCCCCAGGGAGCTGGGAGGGATGGGCGTGCGAGCACCTGGCCCCAGGTGAGAGGGACAACATGAGGAGATGCTTCTTCAGAATCAGTAAAGGGTTTGAGTCTGTTTCCTGTAACCTGCCTCCTCCTCTCCAGGTTTGGGTTCCTCCCTGGAGCTCCAGCAGGCCTGCAGGACTCCTTCCTTCGTGCTCCCCAGAGTGCAGTGCCTGGTTCTGGGCTCGGCCTGGCAGAGGGGGTCCCTGTCCAGATGAGGAGGCCCATGACGGGGGAGTTCATGGGCATCCGACCCCTGTCTGCCCCAAACACACACACACACATGATGACAGGTGAGGACTAATCCAAATCCAGGCAGAATTTATTTCTGCAGCAACGTAAATCAAAGTGTTCATGGTTTAAAAGCAGCTGAGGGCCATGAAACACAAAACTAACAACCGAGACAAGATGACCAGCATCATGAAGGAACACAAGAACAGACAGAGCAGGAAACCAATAAATAAATATGAGGAAACAGCCATTCAGAGGTAGCAGGAAACAGGTTATTGTTTATTAATGGTTCATTTGATAGCGATTCAGTGTACATAGATAAACTGAAAACAGCTGTCCAGTGAAGTATAGTGGTGTTTGTAGCGGATGCTAATTTGCAGTATTCATTCCTAGAAGTGCTTTTGCAAAAATAAGAGACAAAAGAACACAAAAACAGCAAAACAAGAAAAGAAAACGAGGTAAACTGATGACAGCAAGGTTAGTTTTAAGTTTCTTCCTCTAACCAGGAACTTTTTGGACGTTTGGATTTGGATTTTTTTTAACTGAACTGTTTTTACAGAATTTCTCTGACTCTTCTCAACTAAAGTTTCAAATGTCTTCAAGTCCTTGAAGGCAGTTAAATAACTAAATCATCTTAAATTGAGTTCCCTGTTTCATGTGGACATGAACTGCATAAACAGGTGTCGAGTTAAAACAAGGACAATGCTTAATTATTAGTTTGTTAATAAATAACAAAGTTCAGGTGATGTTTCCACACGTAAGCACTTTGATGTTTTTATCCCCCAAAGGTGTTTCCCAGCCCTTCCTGCCGCGCTCCCTCCCCATCCAGCAGCACAGCATCATGGGACAGCCCTTCATTGAGTTGCGACACCGGGCCCCGGAGGCTCGCCTGCGGCTGCCCTTCCCGCCGCCCGGCCCCCTGGATCCCGAGCCCCCACCGGGGGCCCCCAGGGACCCACAGCTGCCGGCGGGCCGGTCTGCCCAAGGCGGCAGGCTGGGCGAGGCGGCGCTGGGCCAGCAGATGGCGCTAGCAGCCGGCATGGACACGCTGAACCAACAGGACCAACAGCAGCCGCCGCTCAGCCACGCGGCGGCGCTGCAGGGCGGCGAGGCGGCGCTCCCAGGGGCTGATGGGATAGAAGAGCACCTGGAGGGGGAAGACTCGGCCGTGAAGGACCTGGAGGACGTGGAGGTCAAAGATCTGGTCGACCTCAACCTGAACCTCGACCCCGAGGACGGTATGAAAATTAATTAGTCTGATTAGTCTAGTCTCATTAATTTGAATTAGTAAAACCTTGTTATATGTTTTTTCACCACTCTTTAAAAAAAGGGTCAAAAGGGGAACCTACTATCAGTTAAAACCCCCAAATATTTCCATGTTTGAACCCGTTCAGTTTGAACATCCTGCATCAGTAAAATGTCTTCATAACTGTTTTGAGCTGAAACGCACCTGCACCAGGTCAGAGGCAGATTATAATCTGGTCTGGTCAGAGGCAGATTATAATCTGGTCTGGGCTGAGACGTTTCTGACTGTTTTCCTCTGCACCCCCATCTGGTCCTGTCCGGCCGATCGGTCAGAGTGATGGAAAACGGGAAGGAAGTCGGTCCAGACGGAAACTGGCCTGAGATCAGCTTTAGTGTCGTGCCATCAGTCATTCTGTCCCCCCAGGTGTGAGTCTGTCATCACCTTCAGGCTGATGTTTGTCTCCAGGTAAAGAGGATTTGGATCTGGGTCCGAACGACCTCCACCTGGACGACCTGCTGCTGTCGGGGAAGTTTGACCTGATCGCCTACGCCGACCCCGAGCTCAACCTGGAGGACAAGAAGGACATGTTCAACGAGGAGCTGGAGCTGGGCGAGCCGGCCGACGACAAGGAGGGCGGGGACAGGAGGGACGGGAAGGCCGAGAGCCACGCCCCCCTGCTGGGCCACGTCAAACAGGAAGTGAAGGATGCCATCAAAACAGAAGCCAAGGACTGCCCCTCGGCCCACCCTGCCGTCCTGACCTCCAAACCCCCAGGAGCCCCGGGAGGCGAGGCCAAGGTAGGAGGCCCTCCAAACCTCCATTTACACATGAATAAATTAATCTTAATGTCAAGACCATCTTCACTTTTTTGATTGTTTAGGGTTCATTTGGTCAAAGGTCAACAGTAGAAGCCAACGAGAAGTGGTTAACATTCTCTGAAAGCTGGAACCCTGCAGATTAGGCGGAGAATAAAGCAGATTAGGCGGAGAATAAAGCAGATTAGGTGGAGAATAAAGCAGATTAGGCGGAGAATAAAGCAGATTAGAATAAAGCATCATTTGATAATTATCGGTTCAGCAGAGTGACGGTGTGTTGCTGCAGCTTCCAGTGTCTCTACAGCAGCACACAGAGTCTTTATGGCTCCATACATCAACAGACTGTGCACCTCTGACCCCGTCACTCCTTCCTTCCCTCCCTCTCTCCGTCTCTTCCCTCCCTCTCTCCGTCTCTTCCCTCCCTGCAGGAGAAGCTGGAGGACTCTGGCTCTGGTTCAGCCGTCAGCGCCGTGCTGGCTCTCCCGGCCCAGGAGCAGGCTCCCACCTCAGGCATGGCCCCCAGGGGACACGCCCCCCTGGCAGCAGGTAAACTGCTTTATTCAGAATAAACCAGAAAGGTAATATTAGTTTGGAAACCACCTGAGCTGAGGTCAGCTGAGCCACGGCAGGCTGACCGCAAAAACTTTGCATCTGCTGGGAGTGGCCCTGTTATGTAGCCAGAGCTCCTTGGCCCAATAAATAACTAAATAAACATTAAGATAGAATATTTCTCTGAGTCTATTTCTTGCACGTGTGTTTTTTTTTTCTCATTAATTTACAACTTGAATCTCAGGAGTTTTTTTCCTCAGAATATTGAGGCTCCATCATTTGTTTTCTGCCCTCAGGGGCCCAGTGCTCAGTCAGCTGATGGTTAGTGTTTGACCTCAGAGTCTGTTGTCCTGTCCCTTGTCTCCTCTGTCCAGGCCGGCCGGCCGTCTTCCAGCCGCAGCAGAGGCCGTTTGGCCCCGCCCCCTCCGCGCTCCTCAACCCCCAACACCAAGGTCGCCCGCCGCCCCTCCAGCCGCGCCTCCTCCTCAACCCGCAGAGCCAGCCCCTGCTTCCGGGCGTCCAGGCCCAGGCCCAGGCCCAGCTGCAGGCCCAGGCCCAGCTGCAGGCCCAGGCCCAGCTGCAGGCCCAGCTGCAGGGGGTGCGGCCCCTCCTGCTGGAGGAGCAGCCCCTCCTCCTGCAGGACCTGCTGGACCAGGAGCGGCAGGAGCAGCAGCAGCAGAAACAGATGCAGGCGCTGATCAGACAGAGATCCACCCCAGAGACCGTGTTTCCCAACATGGGTGAGCTGCAGCGTCTCTCTCTCTCACACACACACACACACACACACACACACACACAGTTAATCATACAGCTAATTGAGGGCACTGACTTGACAGTGACCAAGAGGTGATGAGTGTGTAAGGACAGACGTCATCCTGTCTCAACCTTGGTCTCAGTTTAGATTTGCATTTATTTTGTTGTTTCAGTTCTTTGTAACTTTGCTGTGCAGCTAAAGTTTAATTTTTCTGTCTTGTAGTATATGTTACGTTTAGCTAACTGTGTGTGTGTGTGTGTGTGTGTGTGTGTGTGTCCAGCAGACTTGGACTCCATTGCAGATCCGATCATGAAAGCCAAGATGGTGGCTCTGAAGGGCATCAACAAGGTCATGACGCAGGGCAGCCTGGCGCTCCCCCCCAACAACAGGTAGGAGGGGCCTGTTTCACGCAGCGGGGCGGGGCCGGCGGGGCGGGGCCGGCGGGGCGGGGCCGGCGGGGCGGGGCCAGCTGCACAGGAGCACTCCACCCTTTGGGGCAAAGCCCCCTTTTCCCACCTTCCCCAGCCTGAGGCCGTATGTTGGAGCTCCTGTGGGCAGCATTTAGCTTAGCATAAAGAGTAGAAGGAATAAACCTCGCAGCAGCTCTGAAGCTGCAGTGAATGTGCTCAGATGTTACAGCGCCACCATCTGGCTGCTCCTCAGACCAACCCACTTTTTAAAAAATGCCACCGATGGCACATAAAGATGCCATGACCATCCTGCTGTGTTTGTTTAAATGGGAAAGACTGTTTTGCCCCAATTAAAGTTCACTGTGTGTGTGTGTGTGTGTGTGTGTGTGTGTGTGTGTGTGTGTGTGTGTCAGTGTCAGTGTTAGATTCCAGCAGGCTCCGGGGGCCCAGGGCCCAGAGGGGCCTCCTGTTCCTGTTCGCTGGCTTGGACAGGTCTGCACAAACCAAACACTTATCATCTTGTTTTATCTAATTAAATTGATCCGTTTCTTCTTGTTCTTCAGCATCAGATCAGCCATCGAGTTAAAAACAAACGTATTCCAAACTTTGAGATCAGGAAATGAGTCTTGAAATTCATTAAAGCAATGTCAAGTGTATTTTTATCTTATTTTGTTTTATTTTTTGCAGTAAAATGAGCAGTATGAGTCACAGCCAGTGTGATGTTTCCTGTTTTGAGCTCTGAGTTTCTGTATTGGCCTGATTAAGCTGCTGCATCACTTTAGAGGACTTTAATAAATAGCAGTTGTTTCTGCCGTTGAATAAAACTGGCCGTGACAACATGTGAGCATGAAGGGAGAGCAGGATGAGTGAAATCTCCTCTGTTGCCGTCAGGATGGGAAGCTGACTCCTCATCTGGTGAGACCGTCTCCTCCCAGCTTCGGCCCGGGCTTCACCAGTGAGTATCAGAGGAGCGTCGACTACATCTGACAGAGTGTGTGTTAGTGTGTGTGTGTGTGTGTGTGTGTGTGTGTGTGTGTGTGTGTGTGTGTGTGTGCCTGGCTGTGAGCTGAAGCCGCTCCTCCTCTGTGCTCCTGCAGACGAGTCTCAGCGGCGGCAGTACGAGGAGTGGCTGGGGGAGACGCAGCAGCTGCTCCAGATGCAGCAGCGCCTCCTGGAGGAGCAGATCGCCGCCCACCGCAAGGCCAAGAAGGCTCTGTCGGCCAAGCAGAGGACCGCCAAGAAGGCCGGCCGCGTGTTCGCCGAGGAGGACGCCGCCCAGCTCCGCAACGTCACCGAGCAGCAGGGGGCGGTGCAGAAACAGCTGGAGCAGGTATAGTGTAGATCACCCAGCAGCAGGGGGCGCTGACACCGCTGCTGTTCATGTGGATCACCTGTCTCACGTCTCTCTGTCTCTCTGTCAGATCCGGAAGCAGCAGAAGGACCACGCCGAGCTGATCGAGGACTACAGGACCAAGCAGCAGCAGCAGAGAGCCCTGCAGCCGCCCGCGGCCCCCCCCGTGCCCCAGACGCTGCTCGGCCAACCCGTCATGCCCGTGCAGGCCCACCCGGGCGGCCCCGCTCAGGCCCGCCTCCCGAACGCACCCCCTGTTTGGACACCTGGCAGCATAGGGCAGAGGATGCCCCCCCACCTGCCCCCTCAGATGCCCCCCGCCCAGGCTCCCGCTCTGGGTCCTGCGGCGGCGAGCTTCACCGCGGCGCCGCAGGGCCCGGCCGGAGGTCCGAGCACGGCGGCAGGAAACCCTGCTGCTGTGGCGGGGGGCGGAGCCGCCGCACCCCCCCAGGTACAACACATTTTCCATAATGATCCACTGCACAGGAGCTTTTATTCTGAAGGAGCACTGTCTGTAGTGACATGATACTGCTGCTACTAGTACAACTAATAGTACTGCTGTGACTGCTGCTTATCCCATTATTACCTTTACTGCTCGTCCTGTAAGTGACATGTTGGTCATCTCCAGGTGAAGTTTGATGACAACAACCCGTTCAGTGAAGGCTTCCAGGAGCGGGAGAGGAGGGAGAGGCTGAGGGAGCAGCAGGAGAGGCAGAGAGTGCAGCTCATGCAGGAGGTGAAACTCAAACTCACTGGAATCATTTCATGATCATTTTCCTCACATGCAGTCTGCGGGTCACTCAGGAAGGAGCTGTGTGAATACATCATGATGTGATTTTGGTGCTGACCTGCTTTTCCTCTCAGCAGGTTGAGCGACATCGCGCTCTGCAGCAGAGGCTGGAGCTGGAGCAGCAAGGCCTCCTGGGAGCCTCCATGGGAACAGGGGCCGGGGTAGCAGCCATACCCACGGCCGGAGCCATGCCCGGGACCCGGGTTGGGCCCGGCCCCGGGCCGGTGACGGGGGCAGGGGGTCAGGCTGGGTCCACAGCCGCCCCCGGTGGAGACGGTCTCTCCCAGATGCCCTTCTTCAGCTCTGAGTTGCCTCAGGACTTCCTCCAGTCCCCTCCGGCCTCCAGGGGGGCAGCGCAGCACCAGGCCCAGGCCGGGGTGCCCTTCACCCAGCAGGCCTACGGTGGAGCTTCCCTGCCCCCTGGAGCTCACACAGGTCAGGTCCTAGCAGAGCGAGGCAGGCCCCTGCCCGGGCACGGAGGCCCCCTCGACGTGGCCTCCTCCAGCCCCCAGCCCAGGCCCAGACTCCCCGGCCCCATGGGGCCCTCTGCCCAGGGACAGGTGTGCCCTGCTGGGATGGGAGGAGCAAACATGACACCCTCCCACCCTGGAAGTCTGGGTGTAGGAGATCTTCAGCGCCATCCGTTTGGACATGACTCCTCCTCCTCTTCCTCCCCCTCTACTCCTCTCCCCCCCTCTTTCCCCTCCTCCTCTGGAGGCCCCTCCTCCCTCATCCAGCTCTACTCTGACATCATCCCTGACGAGAAACCAAAGAAGAAGAGGAGCAGGAACAGGAAGAAGGACGGAGACGATAACATAGGCGGAGGGGCCAGGACGCCGCTGTCGTCCCACTCTGATGACATCACAGCCCCACCCACACCAGCTGTCTCTGACACTTCTTGCTCCACACCCACACGGGGCAGCGTGGACCAATCAGATCTGTCCTTCCCTCAAAGCTCCTCCTTCTCTGGCCTCGCTCCATCGTCGGAGCTGGAGAGGCAGCTGTCAGCTGACCCCTCAGCCCAGGATGGGGCCTCTACCTTGGGCTTGGAGTCTGAGAGAGTCCCTCTCTCTGGAGCTCATCTGGTGGTCAAGGTGAGCAAACATTACTGTGATTTCATTGGGGTACTACTGTAGTACTACTGTAGTACTGCCATGTTTTCAGTCAGGTACTACGGCCAAGTGAGATAACCTCAGTATCTTCAGTGTAATTTTGCTGTTGTAGTTGTTATGGTAGTGCTAAGAGAAGGTGTGTGTTCTTCATCCAGGAGGAGAAGCATGAGCGAGGTGTGTGTGGAGAGGGTGTGGTCAAAATGGAGGAGGGAGTGAGCGAGGGATTCTCCACCTCTCCTCTCCACGGAGGAGACGGAGGAAAGGAGCTGCTCAGACACCTGCTGAAGGACAAGACCTCCCCGGCAAATACGCCGTCGCCTGGCAACCAGGCCCCGCCCGCTCGCCGGCAGCTGTCCGGCGAGAGCATCCGGTCCGAGGAGGAGGAGGGGCCAGCCGGTCCTGGTTACCATGGCAACAGCAACATGGTGAGGAGGGGGGGGCGAGGAGCTTTACAACTGAAAGAAAATCAGAGATCAGTGAAGTGGTTAAAACACAGGAACCCTTCTCTCCCTCAGATGGTGGACAGTCCCGGGCAGGAGCACCTGGACGTCCCGGGGAAGAAGAAGCCTCAGCGCTGCAAGAGGCTCGCTCGCCCGGAGAGAGAGAGAGCCCCTCCCAAAAACAAGAGGAGGAAAAAAGAGGAAGAGGAGAAGACGCTCCACTCCTCTTCCTCGTCCACCTCTGATCCGCTGATGACACTCAGACAGGTAGAGCCGGACGAAGCACATCAAGACACTTAACCTGAGGATGTGCTGCATGGTTAACTGATTATGTTATCGATTATGTTATCGATTATGTTATCGATTATGGATTGATAATGGATTGATTATGTTATTGATTATGTTATTGATTATGGATTGATTATGGATTGATTATGGATTGATTTTGGATTGATTATGGATTGATTATGGATTGATTATGGATTGATTTTGGATTGATTTTGGATTGATTTTGGATTGATTTTGGATGGTGTCCCCCAGCTGACAGTGCTGCCCCTCATGGAGCCGGTTCTAGGGGTGGACCTGAGTCTGTTCCCCCCGTACGGCAGCTCCTCCCTGGGCAGAGACTCCAGGCTGACCGGCTCCTTCGGGAACGCCTCGCTGGACGGAGTCACCGACTACTACTCCCAGCTCATATACAAGGTACTACTACTGCAGTACTACTACTCCCAGCTCATATACAAGGTACTACTACTGCAGTACTACTACTCCCAACTCATATACAAGGTACTACTACTGCAGTACTACTACTCCCAGCTCATATACAAGGTACTACTACTGCAGTACTACTACTCCCAGCTCATATACAAGGTACTACTACTGCAGTACTACTACTCCCAGCTCATATACAAGGTACTACTACTGCAGTACTACCACTCCCAGCTCATATACAAGGTACTACTACTGCAGTACTACTACTCCCAGCTCATATACAAGGTACTACTACTGCAGTACTGCCACTACAAGGTACTACTACTCCCAGCTCATATACAAGGTACTACTACTGCAGTACTACTACTCCCAGCTCATATACAAGGTACTACTACTGCAGTACTACCACTCCCAGCTCATATACAAGGTACTACTACTGCAGTACTACTACTCCCAGCTCATATACAAGGTACTACTACTGCAGTACTGCCACTCCCAGCTCATATACAAGGTACTACTACTGCAGTACTGCCACTCCCAGCTCATATACAAGGTACTACTACTGCAGTACTACCACTCCCAGCTCATATACAAGGTACTACTACTGCAGTGCTACCACTCCCAGCTCATATACAAGGTACTACTACTGCAGTACTACTACTCCCAACTCATATACAAGGTACTACTACTGCAGTACTACCACTCCCAGCTCATATACAAGGTACTACTACTGCAGTACTACTACTCCCAGCTCATATACAAGGTACTACT
>NC_043999.1:620282-717124 GCF_902150065.1 Myripristis murdjan | reverse complement strand
ACACACACACACACACACACACACTCTCACACACACACACACACACACACACTCACACACGCACACACACACACACCTGATCTCTCGTGCACAATAGAAAAAAATGTCTGCTGTTTGAAGTATAGGTGGTCATCAGTTGCCTGTGTGTGTGTGTGTGTGTGTGTGTGTGTGTGTGTGTGTGTGTGTGTGTGTGCAGGGTCTGGGTCTGTATGCAGCCAGAGACATTGAGAAGTGCACGATGGTCATCGAGTACATCGGCACCATCATCAGGAGCGAGGTGGCCAATCGCAAGGAGCGGCTGTACGAGTCCCAGGTAACACACACACACACACACACACACACTCACACACACACACACACACACCTACACATCACAACACACACACTAACTGTTGCTTTGTGTGTGTGTGTGCAGAACCGTGGTGTGTACATGTTCCGTATCGACAACGACTTCGTGATCGACGCCACCATCACCGGAGGCCCCGCCAGGTACCGCCCCCCCACACCCCTCCTCACCCCCTCACACACACCCCCTCACCCCGCCTCACACCGCCTCAGACCGGATCAGACCGGTTTGACTGTTCTGTTTCTGTTGCGGCTGAGAACACACCTGTCATGTCGTGTGATTGGTCGTCTGTGTGATTGACAGGTACATCAACCACTCGTGTGCTCCCAACTGCATCACGGAGGTGGTGACGGTGGAGAAGGAGAACAAGATCATCATCAGCTCCTGCAGACGCATCCAGAGAGGAGAGGAGGTACTGATGATTATTGATTATTGATCAGCACGCTTCCTCTGAATGAGCACGTTTTTATGATTTATCGTTATTTTAGTGAAAAACACTGGGAAGTGGACACAAAACCAGTGAAACTTTATTGAGCAGCTCGTTCAGGACGATGGAAATCAAACCTCAGTCAAACTCCAGTCAGCTGATCAGAGGCGTGGCCCCGCCCACTTCCTCTTGTTGCCGGGTTACCGCCCTGAGCAGCAGGCGTGTTCAGGTCATTTTCACTCCGGTTTGTTTGGGTCTCAAAGGGCTGAACGAGTGCGGCGTTTGAACCCTGATGACATCACTGATGACATCACTGCTGACTAGTGTTGCAAAATTCCCGGGAATTTTTGGAAATGAATGGGAATTAACGCGAATAAACAGGAATTTTGGGGGAATTTTCGGGAATTTATATTCACTGCATTCACCCGGTCATATACATGTATACATAATAAACATTTTGGTTTGTTATAAGCAGATATGCATGCAAACATGTTACATTATAATTTCCAGGGAATTTTCCCCAGCTGAGTCAAACTGTGTTAATTCAGCCATAGGACTGTGTGCAGTACTATTGTTAAAGTGTGCATATGAAGTGGTTCAAACTACCCATTCAAATGCATAGAAATGCAGGAAATTGAATGGTGATGCTGATGTGATGATCGTCTGTCTCAGTGGAAGTGCTGTAGCCTGGTGGAGTATAGGCTGCTGACTGATGATGATCAAATGTGCTCGAAATTATTTGCATATGTGAATCACGGTGCACAGCTGAATTTACATTGAATCATTTAACATATTTGTTTCCACCAAAATGCAAAGTTGACTGTTTATATTTAAGTTTTATTTCACACACTTGGGTATGGGGATGATGATTTTACAGTTTGCTGGCATTGTGGCCTTTGGGTTAGAGGTGAGTCCTGAGTTCAGGACTTTAGGGTTTCCATTTCCAAAATGGTGATATTGATGTTGACATTCATTTTATTGATTATTGTTTATTTTTGCCCCATTCACCTTAAGTTAACAACAACAAAAACGAAAATTTCCAAAATTCCAAAGCTTAAATTTCCATGGAAACTTTTTAAAAACCTCATTCAAATTGATGACAAGAAAAAAAAAAAAAAAAACGAAAATTCCCAAAATTCCCAAGCCGAAATTTTCCCGGGAATTTTCGGAAAAATTGAAAAAAAAAAAAGTGACAGCAAAAATCTTCTGAAAATTTCCAATATTCCAGAGCGAAAATTCTGAATCTTTGGAAACTTTCCGGGAAATTTACCAGAAACTTTCCACCCCTTTGCAACAGTACTGCTGACATCACTGCTGACATCACTGACGCCTCGCTCGCCCTCCCTCCCTCTCTCTCTCTCTCTCTCTCTCTCTCTCTCTCTCTCTCTCTCTCAGCTGTCTTACGACTACAAGTTCGACCTGGAGGACGATCAACACAAGATCCCGTGTCACTGTGGAGCGCTCAACTGCCGCAAGTGGATGAACTGACACACACACACACACACACACACACACAGGCAGCTCTCTCTCTCTTCGTCTTGGTGCTGTGAGCTGGATGTCGATCGCCCGCTGACCCACAGGAGACCGGAGGGACTTCAGATCGTCGTCATCTGTCAATAACTGATATTAATAAAACTGATCATTATGATATTGATGATAATAATAATAATAACGATAATCAGGTGGGGCGTCTTTGGAACCATAGTTTTATTTACCGGGAGGGGGCGGGGCTTGTTATAGAGGTCATCTGGGTGATGACACGGGCGGGGGGGGCGGGGTCAAAGCGAAGCGGCTGACTTCCTGTGCGGAGAAGAGGCTGGTCCTCTGCTCGACCCGAAAACACGCCACTGAGTACCAGAATGTCCCGATTCCTGAAAGGGAGCGCGAATAACTTGCACTAAAAAGATGGAAAAAACAAACAAAAAAAAAAAACTCCAAAAAAATAAAAAAACAAAAATAACAGGAGAAAAAAAAAATTCCCCATGGAAAAAAAAAAAAGTACTTGATTCCAGGAGTCAGCGTGTCGGCTTTCCTCTTCATCACCTTTTTATTTTTTGTTGTTAATTTTCTGTAAAATAAGAGATTTTTTTTTTTGTATTTATTACTGAATGAAGCTATTTTCTAAATCTGCGGTGTGTTCAGGGGCTGGCGTCGCGGCTTGTAAATATCTGTACCATAGAAACATTTAGAAACTCCTCGACCAAGAGCTACCTTCCCCCCGCCCCCCTCACCTGCCGCTCACCTGTACAGAATGTGGAGCCGAGCAGAGAGTATTTTTGTTGTGCTGAAACAAAATGTAAAAATAAAAATAATAATAATGATGATGATGATGATAATAATGATAATTCACTTTTCTGTTTCCCTGACGACGGAGCTTTGAGTTGTGATTGGACGGTTTCACTGCGGCCTTGCTTTGCCTTTTTTTTTTCTATTTTGTTTTTCCACTGAAGTCGTTTGTGTTTGTTTTGTTTTTGTTTGTTTTTTTTATGATGATGTTTTTGTAGTTGGGTGCACATAACGCCGTGTACATACTGACGCTGCCCGGCTCTTCTGAGGCGTGTACATTTCTGATCTGTACAGTTAGAAGAGAATGTTGAAGACATGAAGCCTTCTATGTTTGTTTGTTTATTGTTTATTGTTTTTTTTGGGGGGGGGGGGGTCTTTTTTTTTGAAAGTATAAAGAGTGTGAACTGATGTTTCTCTTTTTTGTTTTTGGGAAAAAAAATTGTGAAATCTGATTTAGGATCATTTACAAAAAATAAAAATATTTTACATCTTGAAGGATTCACACTGGCTTTGTGTGTGTGTGTGTGTGTGTGTGCGCGCGTGTTGGAGGGGACAGTAATATACATTTTCTATCAATAAACAGGAACATGACAAGACCTGGAAAAAATGGACATTTAAAAAAAAAAAAAACTAAACATTAAAAGACCTGAAAATGTGGAAAAAGAAAAAATTTTTTTTAAAGAAAATAAGTGTGTGTGTGTGTGTGTGTGTGTGTGTGTGTGGCTATGAAGTGAAATGAATTCATAAAAAAATCAATTTAAATTGATTTCATGACAGGAATTTTGTCAGAAACAGGACACAAACTTTATTTTGTTGATAAACTTTATTTTGACGCTCAGTCGGTCAGGAAGTCGATTCTCACAAACAAACAAACAAACCAGCAGGAGGAGCCTCGGCGCTGCTTTTTCCCAGCAGACTGTGAAGTGGAAAAAAAAAACAAAAAGCTGCTCTGGACATCAGCTGATAGAGCTTCACATTAAAACTACATTTCCCATCAGCCCCGGGGTTAATTAACCTGCTGATGATGTCACGAGGGGGAGGCGACACACAGCGTCACATGCAGGGTCAAAGGTCACCAGGCGGCTCCTGACATCACACGAAGGTCTCGTCAAGACCGTGATGTCATCGGCTGTGATGTCATCACCCGAGCTGATGACATGTTTGTTACATAAACATCAACATAAACATCCACATGGACTTAAAGGGGCATTTCGTGCCGTTCTGAGTTTCGTCTCCAGCTGCTGCTGAAGGAGCTGCGTTTTATTATGAAACATTTTATTCAACTATTTCTTTCAAAAATAGATAAACATACACACATACACATTTAAATCACTACTTTGATCGATGAAAACACTTTTCTTTTGCAAAGTGCAGAAAAAAAAACCGTCATTAAAAATAACCACAGAAACCCTTTACATCTTTTTGTTCTTTAAAAAAAAACAAACACTTTTTTCTTTATTTAAGGTGGTTGTTGTTGTTGTTGTTGTTGTTGTTAAATGATTGAAGACAAAAATTCATGTTAAAAAAAAAAAATCATCTTCATAGGACAAAATGGTGTTTTTTTATAAGAATTTCTGAAATTAAAAAAGGAACTTCATTGGGAGGTTTCGGGTGAAATCTGTCCTGATAAAGGGGTTTAACCGTTTAATGTCAACGGGACAAACACTGATCAATGCTGACGTGTAAAATGTCGAACGTGTTCTCCGGGACGTCCCAGGAGCTCGGGCGCCTCCTTCCCTCGACGCGGGGAGCGTCCCGGGAGCAGAGCCGGCCCGGCGTGGAGCTGCCTGACGTTCCAGGACATCCCGTGACCTTCCAGGACCTTTTTCCTTTCAGCGGGAACTCAAACGTGAAGCTGCCAGTCGCCCCGAACACAAACCGAAAAGAGGGCCGACAGGAAACGACGTGGAATAAAACCTTCAGACGTTTCAACGCGTTTAAGGCCTCGAGCGTTCGATTAAAACGCCGCCGCCGTGCACGGGGGAGGGGGGGGGCGGCGCCGCCGTGCGCGGGGGGGAAACACTTCCTAAAAGCGAGCGGACACGAGTCCAGACTAACATGAGCGGAGGAAAAGATTAAAAACATTCAGGGAGGAAGACGAGGAGCTTCAGTCACTTTCCCTCCTCGTCCCGTCGCTGATGATGTCGTACCTCAGGAGACGTGTGCGTGTGTGTGTGTGTGTGTGCGTGTGTGTGTGTGTGCGTGTGTGTGTGCGTGTGGTCCTTCAGCTGCAGTTCTTCCTCTTTACTGATGGAGGGCGCCGATCCCTCCGATTGTCTGTCGTGCCGTTGGCCATGCGGCTCTGTGACATCATCATCGTCAGCCCTCCAGCTGCCACTGCTGCGCCTGGGAAGCGTCGCATATCGCCATGGCAACGTAACCTTTGGGCCCGACCGGCTGGACGACGGAGAGACACTGACCCACCGACACCTGATACAGCCGGTTAGACTTCTGCAGACAGACAGGCAGACAGAGAGACAGGCAGGCAGAGAGACAGGCAGGCAGAGAGAGAGAGAGAGAGACAGAGAGAGAGACAGGCAGGCAGGCAGAGAGAGAGAGAGACAGAGAGAGAGACAGGCAGGCAGGCAGAGAGAGAGAGAGACAGAGAGAGAGACAGGCAGGCAGACAGAGAGAGAGAGACAGGCAGAGAGGGAGAGAGAGAGAGAGAGAGAGAGACAGTCAGCTGTGATTTTAACCTCTGGGGTAATCGGCAGTTTCCCAGGTTATATGTGTGTGTGTGTGTGTGTGTGTGTGTGTGTGTGTGTGTGTGTGTGTGTGTGTCAGGTGCAGCTGGCCCGTAGAGGGCGACAGTGCATTGCCCTCCTAAAGCCAAACAAAAAAAGAGAGAAAAAAGAGTTTATTTTGCCGGTTTAGGTCTTAATATTATTGTCCAATCAGCAGCCTGAATATCGCTGTGACATCAGCAGCCTGAATGTCACTTTCCAACCAGCAGCCCCGCCCCCTTGGGGCGATCTCGGGCAGATTGAAAGTCGCCCCAGGCGCTCACATAGACTCTCATGGACTTACATGGTGAGATTTTTTTTTCACATTTTGGACCCTACAGTTCATTTCTATGGGCCCTGGGAGGGCTCGCCCCAACGTGATGTCGTCATACGCACCGCGGCGTGGCGGACGATACGTGCAGCGTCAGGCGGGAGACAGCAAGATGAACATGGCGAGGAACCGCAGGCAGCAACTTATTGTATTTGAGGCATTTAACGTATTGACCCGCATGAAAGACGACCCGGACTTTAAGACGTCCCGTCTTTTTCAAGACCCTTTTTTGGAAAAATACTTTTTTATATGGACAAAATCTTGTTTGAATAAAAACCAACCGGTCGGCATCAGGCGGGCCGGCCGTGGCACCGGTCGGCACCGCGCCCACCCGGTCAGGTCTGCTGGATCTGACAGGTGAGCGGAGCACACATACCGCCATATATACCTTTCATTATAAATCAACTTTTGTTCATACGCGGCTGCAGCAGCACAATGACACAGACAACATGATTGATTATTGACGGCGCAGTGCGGCCATTCGCCGGTAACCGCGGCTTCAGGTGAGCCTACCTACTGTACAATACAGGTGTATTTGCTTAGATCCAATATTAGACGAGGGCGTTTTCCAGGGCATTTTCAATGGGCGGCTTATGTTCGGATGAATACAGTAACTTGGTACAGCTGTACAAAAATACTACTGTGTGTACAATTCATGTCTGGTGTTGCCATCTAGTGGTTGAACAGGAAAACCACATTAAAAATGCAATGTAACACTAAAGTTAGATATCTGACTTTTATTTATTATTATTTTACCCACTGAGCGGGTCACCTTAGCCATCATCACAATAGTTGCCCCCCCTGAGAAATTTGTCAGGAGCCGCCACTGGTGTGTGTGTGTGTGTGTGTGTGTGTGTGTGTGTGTGTGTGTGTGTGTGTGTGTGTGTCTCACCCCCAGGCTCCACTGCTGCGACCCCCCCGAGCCGTGACACTTCATCAGTCGGGGCGGGTCAAAGGTCCTGACCTCCGACACGTCCAGACACAGCAGCCCGGCCAGAACCAGCTGCCCCTCCTCGTCATAGGCCCAGTCCTGCACACACACACACACACACACACACACACACACCAAACAGTGATGTACACTAACAGTCCACAGACGGGACGGGAGGTCGGAGGTCATGAGGCGTTTAATGTCTCAGTGTAAAAATGTTTGACGATGTTTGTGTGTAAAATCCTGTCGTCGTGGTAACCGTCGTGTGATTGGTTCACCTGTTCGGGGTCTCGGGGGTCACACGGTCGCAGGACGACGGCCCCGCCCTTCTGACTGGCTCGACCCTGGGCGACCAGGCAACGCCCTGTTGCTAGGTTACGGAGCTGCGGGGGGGCAGAGAGAAGCGTTAGACCGAAGCCGGCGGACGGCCGTGACTGAAATAAGCGTGAGGCTGCGTGATGTGTTCAGGGTCGGTCGGGATGCCGCGCTACCCGTCCTCTCTGCAGCACTTTGGGCCGCCGCAGGCCCTTGTTGACGAACAGCGCCTGCTGCTGCTGCTGCTTGTTGCCGTTGGCGACGGTCTGCATCTCAGGGTAGACGTTGTCCAGGTACCAGCGGAACGAGCGGCACTGCAGCCGCTTCCTCAGCGCCACGCGCTCGCCGATGTCGCCGTAGTCGCGCTCGCGCAGCTCCGGGCGCAGAGAGAAATAATGCTCCTGATTGGACGAGAGAGAGAGGAGGCGTGGTCAATATTTACATTTAACTTCTGTTGTTGTTTTAACGAGGAGGACACGTCACTTTCCTGGCAGCTTGTCCCGTGTGTGTGTGTGTGTGTGTGTGTGTGTGTGTGTGTGTGTGTGAGTGTGTGTGTGTGCACCTTGTACTCGTCCATCCAGACGTGCGCCAGCCGCAGGGAGTTGTGGGCCATGGTGTCCTGCCCCCCCGGCGAGCCGTACGGCCGCCTCTTCCTGAAGATGTGTCCGACTCTGGAGCACGGGATGATGAGCAGGCGCCCGCCACACATCCAGATCTGAGCGACACACACACACACACACACACACACACACACACACACACACACACACACACACACACGTATGAAGGGATTCGGTCCACCCCCCCCCGTTCTGAAAAGTGGCTTGGCGTGGGCGGTGCGAGCTGGGCGGTGCGAGCTGGGCGGAGCCGCGTTCTCACCCTGAAGGAGATCTCCAGGTTCTCCCCGCCCCAGATGTCCATGCCGGCGTCGTATTGGCCGAGCTCGTTGAAGTACTTCCTGTTCATGGCGAACAGGCCGCCGGCCATGGTGGGAGACCTGGGAGGAGAGAGAGGAGACGGTCAGCAGGTAGAGGGCGCTGCTCACACAGGTGAAGCCTTCCTGGGGTTTCTGGGAGTTTCTGGCAGGATGGAGGGACACAGATGAACATTAACCACAATGCATTGCACTCAGCTGAACTAATGCTGAGTCATCATAACCACATGTGGCGAGGCCCGCCGGAGTCTCGGCTCACTTCCCTCTGATCTGCGCCGGGAGCCGGGGGGAAGTGAAACTGCTGATGAGGAGGAGAGGGGGCTGATGGGAAAAGTGCGGCTCCGTCCCGGTTCCTCTGCAGGTTCAGTTTCGTCTCTGCAGCGTTCCTGCTGATCTCCCAGGAAAACAAACGGGAAAACAGGTGACGTGTTTCCTGTTTCCTACCTGATCGGTCCGGTGGCTCCCTCGGGCCCGTTGAGTTCGGAGGGGGGGACGGGGTCCCACTTGAAGTGCAGCCCCCAGTTGAAGCCGCCCCTGACGATGGGAGAGGGCGAGTAGGCCAGGGTGTCGGCTGAGATGATGTCGATGACGGGGCAGACGACGGTGCGGCGGTCCTGCTGGATGGGAGCCAGCAGAGGCTGCAGCCACGCCTGGTTCACCTCACAGTGGCTGTCCAGGAACACCAGCACCTCGCCTGCACACACAGCAGGCGGTCACCTGACAGTCACCTGACAGTCACCTGACACGCACCTGACCCGGCAGTCACCCGACAGTCACCTGACCCAACAGTGACCTGACAGTGACCTGACACGCACCTGACCCGGCAGTCACCTGACAGTCACCTGACAGTCACCCGGCAGTCACCCGACAGTCACCCGACCCAATAATCACCCTGCAGTCACCCGACAGTCACCCGACAGTCACCCGACAGTCACCCAAAAGTCACCCTGCAGTCACCCGACAGTCACCCGACAGTCACCCTGCAGTCACCCGACAGTCACCCGACAGTCACCCGACAGTCACCCGACAGTCACCCAACAGTCACCCAACAGTCACCCAAAAGTCACCCGACAGTCACCCGACAGTCACCCTGCAGTCACCCGACAGTCACCCGACAGTCACCCTGCAGTCACCCGACAGTCACCCGACAGTCACCCGACAGTCACCCTGCAGTCACCCGTCAGTCACCCGACAGTCACCCTGCAGTCGCCCGACAGTCGCCCGACAGTCACCCTGCAGTCACCCGACAGTCACCCTGCAGTCACCCGACAGTCACCCGACAGTCACCCGACAGTCACCCGACAGTCACCCTGCAGTCGCCCGACAGTCGCCCGACAGTCACCCGACAGTCGCCCGACAGTCACCCTGCAGTCACCCGACAGTCACCCTGCAGTCACCCGACAGTCACCCGACAGTCACCCGACAGTCACCCGACAGTCACCCTGCAGTCACCCGACAGTCACCCGACAGTCACCCGACAGTCACCCTGCAGTCACCCGACAGTCACCCGACAGTCACCCTGCAGTCGCCCGACAGTCACCCGACAGTCACCCTGCAGTCACCCGACAGTCACCCGACAGTCACCCGACAGTCACCCTGCAGTCACCCGACAGTCACCCGACAGTCACCCTGCAGTCACCCGACAGTCACCCGACAGTCACCCGACAGTCACCCTGCAGTCACCCGACAGTCACCCGACAGTCACCCTGCAGTCGCCCGACAGTCGCCCGACAGTCACCCTGCAGTCACCCGACAGTCACCCTGCAGTCGCCCGACAGTCGCCCGACAGTCACCCGACAGTCGCCCGACAGTCACCCTGCAGTCACCCGACAGTCACCCGACAGTCACCCTGCAGTCACCCGACAGTCACCCGACAGTCACCCGACAGTCACCCGACCCAATAATCACCCTGCAGTCACCCGACAGTCACCCGACAGTCACCCGACAGTCACCCAAAAGTCACCCTGCAGTCACCCGACAGTCACCCGGCAGTCACCCGACAGTCACCCGACAGTCGCCCGACAGTCACCCTGCAGTCACCCGACAGTCACCCGACAGTCACCCGACAGTCACCCGACAGTCACCCAACAGTCACCCGACAGTCACCCAACAGTCACCCAAAAGTCACCCGACAGTCACCCGACAGTCACCCTGCAGTCACCCGACAGTCACCCGACAGTCACCCTGCAGTCACCCGACAGTCACCCGGCAGTCACCCGACAGTCACCCTGCAGTCACCCGACAGTCACCCGACAGTCACCCGACAGTCACCCTGCAGTCGCCCGACAGTCGCCCGACAGTCACCCTGCAGTCACCCGACAGTCACCCTGCAGTCACCCGACAGTCACCCGACAGTCACCCGACAGTCACCCGACAGTCACCCGACAGTCACCCGACAGTCACCCGACAGTCACCCTGCAGTCACCCGACAGTCACCCGACAGTCACCCGACAGTCACCCTGCAGTCACCCGACAGTCACCCGACAGTCACCCTGCAGTCACCCGACAGTCACCCGACAGTCACCCGACAGTCACCCGACAGTCACCCGACAGTCACCCTGCAGTCACCCGACAGTCACCCAGCAGTCACCCGACAGTCACCCAGCAGTCACCCGACAGTCACCCGACAGTCACCCGACAGTCACCCTGCAGTCACCCTGCAGTCACCCGACAGTCTGCTTAGTTACAGTTCATGTGTCTGAGAAAGGCTGAAGGTGCGAGCTGCTGCTGATTCAGCAGCTCCTAAACACTTTTACTGCCTGATGACAAACTGCTGCAACAGCACGCAAGGACACAAGCAATAAGAACATAGGGAACAGGGACATAAGGAAATAGGAAATATGGGTGTAGGATGTAGGGAATAAGGACATAGGGAATAAGGACACAGGGACTAAGAATGTAGGATGTAGGGAATAAGGACATAGGGAATAAGGACACAGGGACTAAGAATGTAGGATGTAGGGAATAAGGACATAGGGACTAAGAATGTAGGATGTAGGGTATAAGGATGTAGGACGTACCAGTGGCATGTGAGGCTCCTATCATGCGTCCTCTGATGAGTCCTTCCCTCCTCTGGTTCCTCACCAGGTGAACTTTGCCCTTCAGCTCCTCCCTGACGTACCGCTCCAAGTCCTCCTTTAGGTCCTCTGTGAGTGTGTGTGTGTGTGTGTGTGTGTGTGTGTGTGTGTGTGTGTGAGTGTGTGTGTGTGTGTGTGTGTGTGTGTGTGGTGGGGGGGGACAAACATTGTAATTTTCAGAGTTTCAGCATCACACTCCATCTCTTGCTCACACACTTGTTGTTGTTGTTGTTGTTGTTTACTTTGCTGGCTGCAGGTTTTCTGTTGCATTCAGGTCTTTTTGTAAATGTCACAATGATTGTTCTTATTACTTTGTTACAGTATTTTGTTGTGGTGCTAGAAAGTAATTAAATCTTTATTTTTTACATTCTTCCGATCAGTAAAGAGCCCCTTTGCCTGTCTGATCTATAAACGAGCCTTTAAACCCGACAAAGTGATTTTCCATGTTGTGATAAAAATCAGCAGCACCTCAGATGAGGCAGTGCTGAGGTTATGAACACATGAAAACACCAGCCTGTGGCATCATGACCGTCCATGAAGCCGCTGATTTAAAAGGAGAAAAGGGAGGCGCTGACCGAGCTCGCTGAAGTCGTCCACCAGGATGAGCTCGTGCAGCAGGAAGGCCGGCGTGCGGTCCAGCACGCTGTGCACCGTCCTCAGCAGGGCCGACAGCGCCTCGTTGAAGAAACAGATCACTACGCTGGCAGAAGGTAGAGCCAGGGGGTACACCTTATCCCTACACCTGAGACAGAGAGAGGGAGAGAGAGACAGACAGACAGAGAGAGAGACAGACAGACAGAGAGAGAGACAGACAGAGAGAGAGAGAGACAGACAGAGAGAGAGACAGTGAATGCGTTTCCAGTCCTCCAGACTCCCAGCCGTTTCTGAGGAGTCAAAAAAGGGAAATATTTTCCCCTGTAAAATAATTTTAATTTTAATTAAATATTTAATTATTATAAGTGTACTTTTCTGGGTATTTTTCCCCCTCATTTTCTGTTGTATTTATTTATTTATTTCTTCATGTACTTATTTATTTATTTTAGTTAATTTGCAGGTCATTTCTTGCGATAGTGTCTTTCCCCCGTGTTTGCTTGGGGTTCCAACATTTAAGCCCAGGCCATGTGAGGTCCCGCCGGGCAGTGGGGGGGCAGGGGGGTCGGCGGGGGGGGTCGTACTGGGAGTCTCTGGTGTCGGGCAGCTCTCGGTGGTACCCCAGCCTGGTGGAGATGAGCACGTTGAAGGCGTGGCGATGGTAACCCGTGTCCCTCACCTCCTGATCGGCCTCGCTGAAGATCATCCCTGCCGACACACACGGGTCACATTTGTGTTACCGACGTCCCGCTTCTCCCGGCGGCACCCGAACGCATCGCGCCCACTCACCCATCTCCGGAGACAGCTCCGCTCCCTTATTGGCCGGCGGCGGTCGCGGCCCACGGCCCCGCCCCGCCCTCTGGTCGGCCAGGCCCTTGGTGATTGGCTGGCTGTGCTGCTGCAGGGGCGTCCTGCCACGGCCAGGCTCCGCCTCCCGCGAGAAGTACAGGAAGAGGAGGACGGACCAGGTCGCCGAGGTGACGAGGCAGCCATAACAGAAGTACCTCAGCGTCACACTGGCCATGGTGGCCGAGCGAGCATCGCTTACATCACACCGCTGGAGAGAGAGAGAGAGAGAGACTCTGGTCAACGTGCTGCAGGACTGAGCATGTGCAGGACTCAACAGAGACGGGACAGAGGCGAGATGTCTCACTCGTTAGTTACTTTCCTACACCAACTCTGGAGAACGTCTTTCATTAAATCTGTTCTCGGGTCAGTCTGATGAAGCTTCAGTCAAACTGTGTTTGTGTTTAGTGCAGCTCTGTTCCCCTGCGACCATGTGGACACAATCAAACATCACATCATCATGGTTTTCATATTTTAATGATGCTTTTAGTGCTTTTACAAAATATTTACACAATGAGATTTTTGCCAAGCAGGCAAGTGGAGACAAATCATAACAGAGCTACATCAATCGAATATATTCAGAAACAGCATCAAATCACAGGAAAACATATTGATGTAAAACTGGAATACTGATATGTCCCACAGTCCTGATTACAGTAAAGGGTGTAGTTTTGAGTTTGTCAGACTCTTGCAGTGCAGGGCACCGACCCAACTGCTTTGATACTATCAATTTAAAAAAATAAATAAATAAATAAAAAACAGCATTGACGTTGTAGCACCTTGAGATTCTCGAATGAAAAGTGCTTTACAAATAAAATCTATTATTAATATTATTATTGTTGTTGTTGTGTCATCAGCATCAAAGAGCCAATCAGCATGCAGCTTATGGAATCTCATCTGCAGCGTCAGCACTGAGGCGTGAGCTTCGGCCGCGTCTCAGCACATCAATGATTCATTCACTGAAACCTGCTTCTCGTCACATGAGTGGTTTTCACACCCAGGCGGAGCAGGAATGTGATGAAGCAGCAGATCAGAGGTTTACGAGTCCACGCCGACCCAGAGACACCTGAACACACCGCCTCTGCTTTCAGAGAGCTGCCCATCCACAACAGAACGCTTCAGCCTCTCTAACAGGCGTGTGCACATCACCTGCCAGGTAGATGGATCACATGACCGTCACATGTCCGTCACATGACCGTCACATGACGGGACAGAGTTCCTCAGTGCTCGTTCTGTGGTCACAGGAATGTCTGCTGCATCAACATACACTTTACAGAGGGCCACGACCTCTGACCTCTGGGTGTCCCTCACACTGCTGGACGCTGGCAAGGCCGTCCGGCGGACAGCAGCACCTGGACGCTCCACACACACACACACACACACACACACACACACACACACACACACACACACACTCTGCTGGGACAGTAACAGGAGTGTGGGGCGTCAGGTGACACCCTGCACACTGCTTAATGATTCATCCCGTCCCGTGCTCACATCATCTATGCACATTTTATACACCCATGCACATGTTTTTTTCTGTTTTTTTTGTTGCACATTGCTTTTTGCACACTGGGTTGTACTCAGATCTTATTCTGTTATACTTAGATCTTATTCTTTATTTATTTATTTATTTTTTAAATCTTTTTTATTGATTTATTTAATCTGTAATCTGTGGATACTGCTGAAAAACTGCGAATTTCCTGCGGGATGAATAAATTATCTATCAATCTATCTATCTATCTACATCAGCCTGGACCAGCAGCTCGCTGCCAGCTCTCCTGTTCGCCCTCACCCTGCCTCGGCCACTTCCTGCACTTCCCAGGGTGCATTTCAATAATCCAATGAAAAGCTGGACTTGCCCCCAGCTGCTGGCTTCATACAGCCGGAGGGTTTACCGGGACAACACCACGACTCGGCCTCGACCGAGCTCCTTCCCTTTCCTCTGCGTTTGTTTCTCTGACTGTTCTATGACAGAATTACAGCAGCAGCACACACTGGTGGCAAAATGTTTACAGCCCCTGACAAACACAGCACGCCGGGCCCTCGTCGGCCATTTGTCAAGCCGTTCACAAACAACAGGGCCCCAAAGCCTGCAGTCCACATGTGTTCTTGTGGCCTGTTGTAAAATGGTGTGTGTGTGCAGACTGGGGCCTAAACAGTCTTGGAGCTGCATCAGTTGGCTTTGACTGGAAAGCTGAGACTCTTGTGGATTTAATGAGCCACATTTGATTCCTGTGTGATGATGTTGGCCCCCATAGCAGCCATTTCACTGCAGGCAGAGACTTTTGTCCAACTGGACGTGGCTGGAGAAAATGACCTCTAGTGACCTCTAGGAGAATCACAGCCTCATCAAACTTTACACACAAACTAGAGGAGGATTCAAAAAACAAAAAAATCGCAATAGATCGTAATATGCTGGGTGCTATTTATGTATTTATTTATTTATTTATTTATCATCTGTTTATACTGTAAATTTGCACACTGCCCTCATCTATGCACATTGTATACATCGATGCACACTGGTTTTTTGTACATTGTTTTTTTTGCACATTGTTTTTTTGCACATTGGGTACTTAGATCTTTAGATCTCGAGGGTCATCTTTTATTCTTTATTTTTGATTTACTTAATCTTGTACTCTGTGGATACTGCTGGAAACTGTGAATTTCCTTCGGGATGAATAAAGTATCTATCTATCTATCTATCTATTGAATTGCAATACATATAGAATCAGCACCCAAACATCATTAGAGTACTGACCTGAGCCCAGGTAAATATACAACAAACATTACACAAACCTCGTGCAACAAGAAGCAACAGTTTGGCCTCATGTTCTGAGGTACCACACACACACACACACACACACACACACACACACACACACACTTAACTCTCTGATCCAGAATTCCACACTGAGTAACTTTTAGCACACACACCATCTCACCCAACTCATGATCTTGCTTCACTTCGCACCAAACTCCGTTTTAAAAACCTGGCAGGTTAGAGTCACCTGTCTCGGCAGCAGCGAAACTCAATTCCTGAAATAAAACGAACGAGTTTTCCTGAATCAGCAGGTTCCGCTCGTCTCTTCGGCATAAACACAAAAACACCCCGCAGCTCTTCCTTCAACAGAACCTCCATCTGAAGGAGCGGCTCACCGGGCAGCGGCACCGAAACACACCGCAGACCGAACCCTAAAGGAGACACTCTGCTCCACACGTTTGGTTTGGTGGGTCGGCGGAATGCGGCGGTGCAGCTCGGACCCTGACCCGGCCTGTTCAGACAGGACACAGGTCCGATCCCCTGCGCCGCCCGGAGACACACACACACACACACACACACACACACCTCTGTGAGACTGCACTAATTCACCCTGAAGCCGGTTAGTGAAAGAGCCTGTAATCTAATCCTATTGACATGTAAAGCCCCGACTTTATGTGCTGCAGATCAAACCACAGGATCACACACACACACACACACACACACACACACACACACACACACACACACACACACACACACACACACACCGTGTTTGCTGGTCATATGGGAGGCTCGGTGGTATTAGCACGACCTTTACACTGTTGATCTTCGGATTCTGCTGTTGTTCCGGCGGCATGAACGGAACAACAACAACAACAACAACAATAACAACAACAACAGCAACAACAACAACAACAACAACAACAACAACAACCACCGCGACCTGAGCGGAGCGAGCGACCCGTCCGATAATGGAACTCGTTAGCTTAGCCTGGCGACCGCGAGCCCAACGCGCCGCCGCAGCGCCGCGAAGCCGAGCGGAGCCGCCGCTGCCCGGGGCCGCTGCGGCGGGGAGCCCGGGGCCCGGAGCCCGGAGCCCGGGCCCGGAGCCCGGGGTTCGGAGCCCGGAGCCCGGGGCTCGGAGCCGCCGTCGGCTCGGGGTTAGCTGGTAGCCTCGGACCGTAAGATACAACATTACTACAGGCTAACAGGATATAAAATGATTATTGTGTGTGTGTGTGTGTGTGTGTGTGTGTGTGTGTGTGTGTGTGTGTGTGTGTGTGTGTGTGTGTGTGTGTGTGTGTGTGCGGAGCGGGGAGTCTGACCTGCTGCTCTGCCTCAGGATGTCAACACGGACTGGACATCAGCGCGTCGCTCCACACAGCATCCAAGTTTCCGCACGGAGCCTTCCGCAAGCTACACAAAATAAACCGCACCACTTCCGGCCGCCCATTTCACAGTAAAACACAGCGGACGTGGGATAAAATACAATAAACATAATTTCCAGTTATCATTTTCGAAATAAAACCGACCGCAGACCCGACAAACAATAAATAAATGAATAAAAATAAAAATGTATAAAATAACAAGACTAGATCAAAACCTTTACTTTGTATATTCTGCATTCCTCTGAGATTAAAGTGGCAATTTTACGAGAAAAAAATCTTAATAGATAGATAGATAGATAGATAGATAGATAGATAGATAGATAGATAGATAGATAGATTTACTTTATTGATCCCAAACTGGGAAATTCTGATGTTACAGCAGCATCAATAGAAACATAAAATAAAATTAAATGGAATAGAATGCATGCAGAAGTATATACAATACAGACTAAATATATACAATAAAGACTAACCTAAGAATATGAGATATGAAATGTGAAATATACTGATGGTAATAAATATGAAATATACAGATGGTATGGAACAGAGTTAGCATGAAACCATGAAACCAAGAAACCAAGTGGCAGAACCCGACGCCCGGTACTGGGATTCAGGAACTGTCAATCAATCAATCAATCAAACTTTATTTATATAGCATCAAATCACAACAAAAGTTATCTCATGACGCTTTACAGGTAGAGCAGGTAAAGACCGCGCTCTACAAATTATAGTAGAAAAATAAAAAAACAAGAAACCCAACAGATTCCCTCCTGAGCTCTTGGCTCTTGGCGACAGTGGCGAGGTGAAACTCCCCTTTAACGGGAAGAACCCTCAGGTAGAACCAGACTCAGGAAGAACCCTCAGGTAGAACCAGACTCAGGGTGGACGGTCATCTACCTCTACCGGTTGGGTGGGAGGGGAGAGAGAGAGACAAGGAGACAGAGACAGGGTGATAGGGACAAACTGGGACAGCAGACAACAGTAGAAACAGCAGGGTACCTGAACAGGTAATCTAGATGGAAGTGACACGCAGCATCTAGCCTTCTGGTCTGCAGCTGGATGACCTTCCAGGATGAGCAGGACAGTTTGACCTAGACAAGACACAAAAAGCACAACGGAAGCAAAGGGGCAGTGGACTCTGGAACAAGCATGCACAAAAAAAAAGAAAAAGGGGTATAGAGGAGGACAGGAAGAAGAAGAAAGGAAGAGGGGAGAGGAAGATTAGAAGAGAGGAAAGTGCTCAGAGCATGATATGAAGTCCCCCGACAGTCTAGGCCTGTAGCAGCATAACTAAGGGCTGGTCCAGGGTGACCTGGGCCGACCCTAACTATAAGCTTTGTCAAAAAGGAAAGTCTTAAGTCTACTCTTAAAGATAGAGAGTGAATCTGCCCTCCGAACTGAGATAGGAAGATTGTTCCACAAACGGGGAGCCTGGAATTGGAAGGATCTGCCTCCCGATCTAGTTTTAGAGATTTTGGGAACCACCAATAAACCTGTATTTTGGGAGCGCAGTGCTCTGGCAGGGTAATAAGGAACTATGAGCTCTTTCACATAAGATGGTGCCTGCCCATTAAGAGCTTTATAGGTGAGGAGAAGAGTTTTAAATTCTATTCTAGATTCTACAGGTAGCCAATGTAAAGAAGCCAATATTGGACTAATATGATCTCTTCTCCTAGTTCTAGTCAGCACACGTGCAGCAGTGTTTTGGACCAGCTGGAGAGTCTTTAACGACTTGCTGGTACAGCCTGATAAGGAGTTACAGTAGTCTAACCTAGAGGTAACGAAGGCGTGGATTAATTTTTCTGCATCACTCTGAGACAGGATATGTCGGACTTTTGAGATATACGCATGTGAAAAAAGGCGGTTTTAGAGATCTGTTTAATATGGGAGGTAAAGGACAAATCCGCATCGAAAATGACTCTGAGGTTCCTTACGGTGGAGCCGGGGGCCAAAGTAATGCCATCCAGAGCAGCCATGTCATTAGAAACTGATTCCCTAAGGTATTTAGGGCCGAACATGATAACTTCTGTTTTCTCTGAGTTTAATAGTAGAAAATTGGTGGCCATCCAGGCCTTTATCTCCTTAAGGCAGGCTTCAAGTTTACTTAGCTGATGAGTTTCATTTGGCTTTACGGATATGTACAACTGAGTATCGTCCGCATAACAATGGAAGTTCACAGAGTATTTCCGGATAATATTACCTAAAGGAAGCATATACAAGATGAATAAAACAGGGCCAAGCACAGAACCCTGAGGAACACCATATTTTACCTTCCCGCAGGAGGAGGATTCATTATTAACATGAACAAACTGATGTCGGTCTAATAAATAGGACTTAAACCAGTTTAATGCTGTTCCTTTAATGCCAATTAGGTGCTCTAATCTCTGAATGTGATGGTCGATGGTATCAAAAGCTGCACTAAGATCCAATAACACAAGTACAGAGAGAAGTCCATTATCTGATGCGGTTAGGAGGTTGTTAGTGACTCTAACCAGAGCTGTCTCTGAGCTGTGGTGCTCTCTGGACGAAGTGAGGAGCCGCTGTTCACTTGTTCCCTGCTCAGTTCACAGGACCCTTCAAACTGCTCCCTGTGGTTTGGAGTCACTGAACATGGCGGCACACCCTGTGGAGTCCACTGAGCAGGGAACTACAGGGCGAGGAACGCACCCACAGTTCACCAACGGATACCCTAACCCTAACCCGGGGGTGTCAAACTGGTGCCATGGAGGGCCGAGAGGCTGCAGGTTTTCATTCCAACCAACAACTCCACCAGGTGATTTCACTGATCACCCTTCCTACAAACAGAGAGGCGGGACTAATCAGTGAAATCACCTGGTGGAGTTGTTGGTTGGAATGAAAACCTGCAGCCTCTCGGCCCTCCATGGCACCAGTTTGACACCCCCGCCCTAACCCATCAGTCACTGCGCGCCGGCGAGTTGAACCAACGGATAACTCTCGTTTATGGCAACAACAACCGGGAGCTCGAGACGCGGCGGTTATTTCTCACCACCGTCTTTATTAAGGATTTTAAAATAATCTGTCAGTGATCAACATATAATCTGACACACAGTTTGTAAATGATGTGACATGAATCTCTTCAGGAATGTACATCTTGCAATGAAATCACATTTATTTAAAGGTGTTTGCTTGTTAAGCTCAGCTGATCACGCTGACCACAACGGGGTGCACGAGGCGTGACGGTTATTTAGGAATGACAACCGCACATCTGGCAAATGACAGCGTTAATGTGAATGAATGAAATAACATTTGACAAGACGTTTCACCGGGGCGTGTTTTGGAAACTCGGCCGGAAACAGCTGGGACGTTGCAGGGTGTTCAGACTGGAGGAATTTCATGAAGTGAAGTTTTATTTATTTTTTTTTATTTTAGTCATTTCAAAAACAACATTTCAGGCACATTTTGTGTTTCCATATTCCAAGGTTGAAACAGCTTTAACAAACAACTAAAAAAAAAACAAAAAAAAAAACAAGAGCACAGGAAAGCTAATGATGTGAGAGGCTTAATTTACCAGGACAAATAAATCTATTAAAGAGAAGAGTCTTCGGGCGTTTTTGTTAGACATGTAATACAGAGATTTTTTAAATAATTTGAGATCATTTACCCATCCATTGATGTGTGGTCTTACTTTAAGAAATTTAGATCTATGAATAAAATATTTTCCAAGAATTATTAAATTATTTACCAGGAAGTCTAAATTTTTTTCTTTTAACTGCACTCCAACTTTTACAGATATCCAATGTAAAGGGTGTATATGAATTTGTTTAGATAACAGCCAGCTTTTAAAAAACTTAACCAAAATTCCTTAACATAGTCACATTCAAAGAAAATATGTTCCACAGTTTCAATATCTCTCTCACAAAATCCACACGAATTATTTTCCCAGTTAAATCTTGTATGTAAGAAGTGATTAGAAGGATATATGTCATTAAGAATTTTAAAAGTGAAGTGAAGTGAAGTTCCCTAAGCCGCCGTTCCCTGTGCAGGGAGCAGGAGCTCTGTGCACTGTGGATCAGAGCTCAGCTCATCATGAATTACACGAAGAAGAAACTTCCATGACAAGGTTGAGGGTAGGTCACACTGGGTTGAATAAAACACTTCACTTGATTAAAAAACATCCAACAGGCCTTTGTGATGTATGCTCAGTGGAAGAGTCAGTAGAACACGTCATTGTTCATTGCAGCAAGTATTCTAGAGAGAGAGTCAGTCTAAAGAACGAGATTAGGCAGATTGGGATACAAGAGATAACATTGAAAAGTGCTTTAACTGTTGGATTAGGGAAACTCATTCAATTCATGAAAGATACAGGATTAAATAAGAGAATATAATTTTATTTATTTATTTATTTTTTTAATTATTATTATTTTTCTTTTTCTCCTTCTTCTAAGTGGGAATAGATGACTCTGGTTCACACTCCAACACAGTAGGTGGCGGTAATGCACCTTTATTGGTTGCCACCCGCCATAAAATACAAAGAAGAAGAAGAAGAAACTTCCGGTATGGACTTCCGGTATGGATTGCACGTGTGGATGTATGGCGGCGCCCATGTCCGCCATCTCCCCTGCAGCAAGGTGCTCTTGCATGTCGCAGGGAATCCCATCGGTGGAAAGTTTTGAACATCACCTGTATATGACCATAAAACACCAAAAACACTGTTTTAACTAGTAGACGGGCTCTGATATATCCAATCCATGCAAGCGGAAGTTTCTTCTTCGTGTGATGTAGAGCTTATTCAGCGGTGAGCGGACTGTGCGGAGAGACGGTGAGAAAAACAGAGAAACAGACTTTAATAATCATCCGGTGAGGGTGAGGGTGAGGGTGAGGGTGAGGGTGAGGTGGTGTTATGGATCAGATGTGATAAAGAACAGGAGTGTCCTGTCTCCTGAGGGCAGGGTTAACTCACCAGAGGAACCAGAGGAGGTGTTTATGGCTGTTTGAAGGGAGCCGTTCAACAGACTGGCTCATTTTTATATATTTTAACCCGTTAAGACCTGAACATTAAACATGAGACTGACAGGGTGGGATCAGACTGAACTGCATGCTAAGAAGCTGTGGGTTCATATTACAATCAGAATCATTCAGACTTAGACATCCCATATATATTCTATTGGTGGGACATCTGAGTTTGAATTATCCTGAAATAATAATAATTTAATTTGGTCTGTGTGGACATTTATAAACATTCCACAGGGTCCCTCTGCTTTGACAATAAGATCACTGTTTTGGATTTACCCTTTGTATTGAATGTGTGTGTGTGTGTGTGTGTGTGTGTGTGTGTGTGTGTGTGTGTGTGTGTGTGTGTGTGTAAATAAACCTTGAGTTAATGTTATCCATGCAGTACCTAAAAAAGCTAAGCAGGGTCCAATGAATTCCCATGTAAAACAGCTTTTACTTTTAGTGCAAAATAGAACAAGAACAAACTTTGCAACATGTCGTGCAAATTTTACTCTTTCTTTAGAAATTCACGATAACGCGTATCAAATGAGAAAACAAGGAGATTATAAAAAATATGTAACACTATCCAATACTTTCATACAACTTCAAATATTAGAATAGAACAATATCAGTGCACATTTTAAGAACATTTTGGACTGAAAACTCACAATAATAATACTAATGTTGTACACCTGAGCTGCTTTGACCCAATCAGGAGATCAGCTCCTCGACTTAGCTTACTTTCTGTAAACAATAAAATAAAGTGTAAAGAAAAAAAAATAAAAAAGGAGCTCTGAAATAATGCTGCAGTGCCATGCTTTATGACTTCTTCTACAGAGTGAATTAAAGCAAAAAACAGAGAAATAGGGAACTGGCTCGTTCACTTCAAGGAGCCGCTCAAAAGAATCAACACGTGCACACTTCTGTTACCCTTAGCACACACACACACACACACACACAGGTACGCGCACACATGATATTTATTGATTTATTTCTTCTTCTCTTGTCCTCCAGATGCACCGCTCTGTGCTGGCAGAGGGCAGCAGCCTGAGCCGCACTGCCGCCTCGCCGGCCGGGTTCGGCTGCCCTCTCTGCCCCGCACTGACCACCAGAAGCCAGAGTGTCATCCACAGGCACCTGCAGAACCACGTGGCCAATGCAGTGCATTTCCAGGGTAGGCTCATGAAAAATAGCTTTTTGACATGATGTGCCTTTACATGTCATTTTGAATGATACTTGTAGTTTTGCATGTCTGAGGTCATAGTTTAACCAGTGTTCTGCTGGGCTGCTCTCCTCTGAGCTCTGTGGTGTTGAAGAAGAGCCGCTGTAGTGCAGTCTGGAGGTTTGCTGTCATAGGCTCTGTCTCAGCTGAAGGGCTGGATGACTCCTAGCTCTCAGCCCACGGTGCCACGTAGGAGGCGTCCGACATGCCGACATCAGGTTTACTGGAGCTAAAGGTTTAGTGAATTGGGACGGTGTGGCCTGCGGAGGATTCCTACGTCATTATTATCGAGGCTTCCCGAAGCGCATTCGAGTGATGCAGCGTAAAATGCCGAAGTAGGTTTGGGAGGTGTGTCGGTGAACACCTGTGCATGAAACAAAACGATAAGCAGCTTCAACGCTCTCAAGATGGACAACATGGATTCTGTAGTTTGATGTATTTTATTTTATTTTGTCTTTGTGAAGATGCAGAAAATTAAGATAATTGTTACACCTCACAAATTCCAACAGACTATCCCAATTAAAGTAATTGTACACATGGCTACATTGTAACGTACCTGATGCGCTGATGGTTGCTATGGAAACATCATGCAAAATGCCTATCTAGCTCATCTAACTAAACTTGCATTTCCAGGCGTTAACAGCTAAACTGAGTCTATGGTGGTAATTATAGGCATGGAAACTTATAAAAACGTCATGATGTAAACATGAAGACGGTCTGAAACAGGCTTCATGATTCCAGCAATGGTGGCTGATCCAGAAATTGACCTGGACCCAAAGGCACCCTGGGAAGTAGGCTGTGATGTCGGCCGTGAAGCATCGTGGAGGTGTTTCCTGCAAATGAGTCAAAAACAGGCTGCATCTGTGGCTGCATCTGCAGGACCCTGCGCGGTGAAACTGACCTGGGACAGCACTTGTCGCTCCACCGTGACGTAAGCAGCCTACAAATACGACCTGGGCAGCTACAGCCTTTGAACTGGGACAGAGCCATGGTGTGAGTTTATTGAAGTATGCTGGCACACTGGGAACTGAGCGACACAGGGAGTATCTGGGGTGCTGAGCTGACCAAGAGAAGTACGAGTACGAGAGATCTTGTGCCTGGTGTGTGTGGGTAGAGCGACAAGAGGTGGGAGGAGCAGGACTCTGAGAGAGAGACAGAGAGACAGAGAGAGAGAGAGAGATGTCTGGTGCAGGTTTATGTGTTTGTGTATCCTAAGCGATTCATCTGTGTGTTAAGGAAAAATAAAAAAAATACGCTACTCACAAAAAGTTAGGGATATTTGGCTTTTGGGTGAAATTTATGGAAAATGTAAAAAGTTCACACTACAGTGATATGATATCATGAAAGTAGGGCATTTAAGTAGAAGCATGCACTGGTGATTTCCTCATCTCAAACAATTTCTTGAAACAAAAGCCAACAACAGTGGTGGATATACCACAACAAAAAATGTCAGTGTCAATAACTTGTCATGTGCCCTTGAGCATCAATTACAGCTTGACAGCGACGTCTCATGCTGTTCACAAGTCGACTTATTGTCTGCTGAGGCATGGCATCCCACTCTTCTTGAAGGGCGGCCCTCAGGACATTGAGGTTCTGGGGTACAGAGCTCCGAGCCTCTACACGGCCACTCAGCTGATCCCATAGGTTTTCTATGGGATTCAGGTCTGAGAAAGTGCAGGCCACTCCATCTGAGGTGCCCCAGTCTCCAGCAGCCGTTCCCTAATGATACGACCTCGATGAGCTGGAGCATCAAACACCTGATGTGAATTTTGCCGTTAAACTCCTTGTTAGAGAACAGCAACTTGTGCAAAAAGTACTGAAACACTGAACAGTTGGACATGTGCATTCAAAAGTTTACAGAAGGTCACATTAAGTTCACCTGGAAAGGTTAGAATGCATTTTAGCTTCATCCTGAAATTTCACCCGAAAGCCGAATATCCCTAACTTTTTGGGAGTAGTGTAAATATAGGTGCTATTGTTAGCTCCCGATTCTTTTGTTGAAAGCCCAAGAACAGACCGGAGTCAGTCTTCAATTTTCTGATGCAATATTTATTCTGGTCACATATAAAGCAAGGCAGCGCTGGTCTCAGTGTGACAGAGCTCCACAGGATCTCAGTCAGAATGAGCCCCGTTTATGTTCTTGGGCTTGGGCCTGCCCCGTACAGAGAGTGGACTTTTAGACGCAGCCGAGAATAATTGTCCAGTTACCCGACATGGACAGGCCAACCACTGTCCATGCCTTGTCTCTAGAATGTGTGATGCTGTGTGTGTGTGTGTGTGTTGGCTGGGTGTGTATCTAATGCAACAGACCTAAATAACAAGATAGAGAAAGTCCATCTGGCTCCTGCTGTGTCTGTCCTCTGCTTAGCAGCCAAGCTGCCCTGAACTATGTAATTCACTGGATAATGCAAGAGACAATGGAACTATAAGTCCAGTTGTAACACTGTGTGTGTCTCGTGCAAGCTTGTGTGTTTGTGTGTCATTCGTGGTTTCAGATTCAGATTCAGCTTCATTTGTCCTTTACAGGAAACTTGTTTTCCCCAGCCCATACAAAAAACAGAAACCCCCTCAAGATCCAATTGATGCAGTCTGGAGGTGTTTCAGCTCTAAGGCTTTGTGTCGTTGTTTTATGGTCTGGATGCCTGTTATTGTGTCCATGTAGTGATTACAGATGAAGACCGGGAGTCTGTGGGCCAGTTTCAGTGCTTTATTTTGGATGGTTTGTAGTCGTTGTAGTTGATTGTCTGGTGGTGGTGGTGATGGTGATCCAGGGGGACGGACTATTCAAAGACCAAGAGCAATGTCAGGGGAAGACGTTTACACTCTGACTACAGCCGGTATGGAAATAGGCAGAGAACAAAAGGTGAGGGAAGGTGTTGTACGGCAGTGATCAGGTAGGGGGCGGTTCCAAATAGGAACAAAAGAAGTGAAAAGTGTTCATGTGCACGACCACAGGATTAAAGGCCAGGGTCAGACGACGGGGTGGGCCCGTCACTTAGCACGTCTGAATCAGTCAGGGAGTCTGAGCCGCCCAAAGTGTGTGTTTTCCTTCCACAGTGGATATAATAAGCTTATCACAGAAAGCAAGTTACTTTCAAGACATCCCGACTTGTAGCACTCAGTGGAGTTGTTTCACTTTTTAAATAGAAATAACAAGGAAAAATACATCTGTATGTACTCTATAGGATGTGAAGTAAATATTTGTTTCTCAGGTACTGTATGATTTTTAAGACAAATTACTCTTCCTTTTTAGATAAGATCATCTGCAGATGCAATCTGCACTGCAGAGATGGAGGCCATTTCCATTGTCCATTTTGTGCAGCCACACTGATCCGGAAAGACGCCATTACAACACATCTGATAGACTGCAGGAATAAATGTGACATGGCCCAACCTTCTCAGCCGCCCTCACCAGAGACCCACCCTGCTGCTGTTCCATCATCAATGAGTGTGGAACATTCATATTCACTTCCACCTCCTGTGTCAGCTGTCAGTATCGACCATTCCTACACACAAACAGCAAAGAGGCCTGCAGCTGCTCCAGCTGCTCCAGCAGAGCCAGATCCCTGTCAGTCCCCCCCAGCTGCAGCCTCAGAGGAGCCCGTCGCTCCAGAGGACCAAGTCACTGGTGACGTGCCACGAACCCACGTAAGGTGCCCGCACTGCCCAGTCGTCCTGTACAAGAGGAATCTGTTTTTACATATTCAGAGAAAACATGGCAAAGCAAAAGACATAACAGCACAATCAGTTGACCAGAGTAACGGCCTTTACGCAGTTAGAAAAACTTCGGCGTGTCAGTGCACGTGCAGCGCAAGACACCGGGACGGCAGCACGTGACCAGATGTGAGATGGAGGATTGCCGGCAGCACCACCTGCCTGCACAGCGAAGCGGCCTCTCACAGCTTGTGCCATCACATCCGTTCACTGGATTATTGTGACACCGCTGCCGGTGAGGAACGACTGGACCACCAAGTCCTCCAGGAAAAGGTGGAAAACCTTTGTTTGCCGACTCTAAACCAGCAGTGTGCAAAAGAAGGCAGCGAGAAGCAGAAGCAGCACGTGTCCCCTTGTCTGTCCTCGATGACCTCACTGGTTCTAAAAATCATATCTGCCTCTCCATCCATGAACCGAAATTGCACCATTACAGCACTTTAGGGAGAGTCTTTGTGACATATAACCTAAAAAAAAACATATGCATAGCAAAGTGGCACCTTTTCCAGACACACAAACACCTTTTCAAGACTGTGCCACCAAAACCACCTCAGCAGCAGCAGCTCACTCTGCCAGTCACCCCACAGCTGAGACGGGGTCATTTTTTTTCCTCTTTCTCTGCAGGCTCATGGATGAAGGAGGGACTGTGGCCGTGTTTTCCAAGACACAGATCAAGGTAACTTTTGAATAGACTGCTTTCAGTAGTTACAGTCTCTCTTACTTTCTCTGATGATTACATGTTCACCTTTTACTCTTTGGTTTCACAACTTACATGATGATAGTAGTAGTAGTGCTTTATTCCAAGTACGTAAAAACAAACAAAGAAAAAGAAAAGTAATCACACAGTAATGGACAGGCATAAAATAAATAATCATAAAAATGAAAACAACACATAATGAGTTAATTGTACCCATCTGGAAAGGAGTGGGAAGAAGTAAAACTTATCTAGTCCCACCCCTCGTCCATGAGTCAATTATATATTATTATCGTTACGCTCCCTTTTCCATATGAAGCATACATTAATTCATTATTTGGACTAGTTCTGATATTATATCCTAATTACCAATCATATTTATATTTATATACAAATAAATTGTTATAAATTGTTATAAACCTTAATCAGACATTATATCAATTATTTACTGTCACATTAATCTTATAATAATGCTAATATTTTTCATCCTTATCTTGGAGTTATATGTAATCAGTTATGAATACACACATACACACATTCATACATACATGTATACCCATACATATAGACACATACATATATACATATAGACACATATATACACCTGTATCCACATACACATAAAAAAAGAGAAGGCGAAATAACCAATTAACAAATAAATCAATGAAAAAAAAATGAATATATAAAAATAAATAACCAGTAAACCTGTGAGCACATCAAACACCTTCATTCCTGTTTTTGATTCCATTGATGATCTCATTAAAGGAAGCATCCGTTCAAACAGGATGTTTCTTTGGCAGAAGCCCTCCACCTCAGTTAACCTCAAACAGCATCTAAAGCTCAGGACGCTGACGTTTAGTGAGCAGCGGGTAAATGAAAATGCCATCAGTCGTGTGTATGTGTGTTCACAGAGATGTAACATTAAAAAGCTGAATTTGTTTACTTTGTTTTTTTTTTTCTTTTCAATAGATCTTTTGGCTCCTGAGGGTGATTGAGGAGGTCACAGGCATAGGAGAAAAAATAAAGAGAGGGGAGATAGGGCTGCTGGATTTTGTCTTCGATGTGATGCTCCCAGAGGTAAGAAGGTCAATCTAGCTTGCTTGGGAAATGGAAGGAAATTATTGGATGTTCAATTTTATTCCTCTGGAAAGCATAAAAACAAAAGAGTGCTCCCTTTACAGCATCACAAGGTATGATTGGATCATGTATCTATTTTTCAGCTTTTGATCAAAATCCTTAAAGAAGAAGGCTTGACAAGGCTGAAGGCAGAGAGCATGATGGCCAGTGGGAGCCTCTTTTAAGCCCCACCACCACCATCACCTGCTACCACCTACCACCTACCACCTACCACCTACCACCTACCACCTACCCCCGAGAGAACATGATGGCCAGTGGGAGCCTGGCGACCCCCGTTCATTGTCTTTTCATTGTTGTGTGTTCATTTATTTGTTTGTCTGTTCTGTTTTATGCTTTGCAGTTGGTTTTTGATTAAGTATGGAAGTGAATAAAGACGTTGTTTACAAAAAAGAGAACTCCAAGTCAAGTTATTATTGCCAGTATGATAGTGTAATATTGTGTTTTACTGGATTCCAGAAATAAAATAGCATTAACAGAAGACTGACAATAGGAAAATATAGTTGTTGCATTCATTTAATAGCTAAACCTGATCATGAACACATTTGTAGACCCAGGAAATACCTGTTCTGTTGCAGTGACAAATGTCTGGGGCATTGTGTTGCCCATGATGCCCCCGCTCATCCCTGAAGATCCCTGGTGGGTGAAAATATGACCAGTGGGACTGAAGTCATTTTGCTAAGCTGCTCTTCTCTGCCTTTGAACAAAATGTGTGGGGAGCTGTGTCTGTGCAGTGTTTGAATGATATTTGCTCCAGAGGCAGATTAATACACCAGGAATCTACAACAACTTCCCTTCCTCCCCAGCAGTCTGCAGCACAAACTGACGAAACATCTGCAGCATCTTAATGTCAAGAGATCTGCGGTCCGTTTCCCGAAGCAGGTTCAACAAACTCCCGAGTGTTAACCCGAACTCTGAGATGATCTACATACTAATATAAAAACATTGTTCAAACAGGTAAGACCTCGGCATAATCTCATGCGCGGTCTTATAACCATCTCCCGACGAATCTTTAATTCTGTGTGCAGTAACGCTGCACCTTCATCCACGGGATCGCTGTCGAAAGGACATGAAAAAAAGACGCCACCTAACTACTAATGGACTTCTAATAAAGGCCTACTGACTGTTTTTTTTTTTTTTTTTTTAAAATAACACGGCAGAACTAATATGCCACGCCAAGACTCGCCTGCTGAATGAATGAGGAAGTTAAATACGGTGTGTGGCTGAAAGAGGGCAAAGAGAGACAAACTCGAGGTTTCATGAGAAAAACCTGGTCCCGACCAGGTTAGTTTCATGGAGTCTGTTACTGCAGTAACTGACCGAGAGCTTCAGTTCCCTCCCTCTGTGAAACAGGCTGGAGTTACCCCTCTTTCTCTGCTTTGACTTACCTCCCTCTGTGAAACGGAAAACTCAGAGTTTCCCTCATTTCAGGGTGAACAGACTCAGTTTTCACTAAACCTGCTTTGGGAAACGGAGCCCTGAGCTCCCTTAAGAAAAAGAGGTGGCTCAGACAGCACAGTTCCCCAACCTGACAAACTGGCTGAACTAACTTTCCAAACTTTCTTTATTTAAACAGTCAATAATTCACAAATAACATACAAAACGAACAGGAACAGACAATGGCAGGGGGTTAAAGTACAGACAGAAAAATTCATCAGCGTGTCAGAATACTATATTGGACACATAGATCTGTGGTTCTGATGGCCTTCTTATTCTGAGCAAAGTCAATTGTTGAAATGTATTGTTTGAGTTCACTTTCAAAAATTAAAAAAAAGAGGGTTTGTGATTAGAGAATTTGGATTTGTGAATGTGATATTTTGCAAGTAATAAAAATCAGACTGATGATGTAATATTGTTTTGTTTTGGTAGCAGTATAAGAAAAAAAACCCCAAACAATACATTCTCATATGTGAGGGGAAAACCACAGTCAATATGTTGGGAAATAAAAGTACACACATGTTGCCAAAAAGTACAGGAGGAGGGACAGGAGCAAAAGAGATGACATAGATCCTCAGGAGCCAGTTCACAAAATGAACGGTCCACTATAATGTCCTTTTTCTATCGCTGAAGAAAAACTTTGCAGGGATAGAAACCATTAATTATTTTAAAAGTCACTTCCTTAGCTTTATTTATAATAAGATATTTAGAAGGCAGATACCTTTTTTTTTTTTTTTTCCCCCTTTTCAGGTTTGAAAATAGGTTATTCCAGAAAGAGAACAATTGGAACAGAGACTACCCCTGCGTTCCAAATCGCATACTTATACTTTTTACTTTTAGTATGTACTGCAGCTGCCCTTACAAAGTATGTAGTTTAGTATGTATTGGGACATACTAATTCTTTTTTTCCCTACTAAATAGTATGGTAGTATGGGTATTGGAACGCAGGGTAGTTCTCCTTGAAAGGCGTGGATTGGATATGGGCGGGGATTAACTAACTTCCGCTTGAGACTTCCGGCATGGATCGGATAAATGGCGGCGCCCTTGTACCACAGATCGTGACTGCAGGAAGGTTCTCTTGGGGAGGAGAACAGTAGAAGAAGGAGGAGGAGGCCGGAACTGGGTCGGTTTTACAGGAGAAGCGGGAGAACTGAAGCAGGGTGAGTACCGCCACAACAACAACAACAACAACAACAACAACAACAACATAAGCAGTTTATATTAGTAGTGTTGTTGTTAATCCGCCGGATTAAAACACAGGTAAACACACAGGTAATGTGAGTTAAACGGGCAGCAGGGATTTGTTTGTTTGACCCCTTATCCAATCCAATCCAATCCAATGTTGATTTATTTATAATTATTACTATTATGTACAAACTTTTTTCTTCAATTCGTTTTCAGTATACTGATACAATGTTTTAAAACAGAGACATTGTTTTTATGTTTTTAAATATCATAGTTTCTTTGTAAAAGGGTAGACAATATAAGCTTTGGCTTCAGCCTACACCTTTTCGGTACCACTATAATTAGTGGACTAGATTGTAAATTATATATTTTCTTTTAAATGGACCGAAATAAAGTACTACTACTCCCCGTCGTCATGGTTACGGGCGGCTGTGATCGATCCTTCTGATCGGCTCTTTGGATGAGAACGGCTCCGATTCACAACAACACAACAAACCGCGTTTGTTATCAACTGTTTTCTGTTTTATTCGGGAAAAAGAAAAACAACACAAAGCATGTCAAAATGTGGTAGGTCGCGTTTGTAAGTAAACAGTCAATAAAATAGTGCAAAAAAAAAAAAAGATAAAAAACGTTAGTGTGACAATAAACTCACTCAGAGACTTTAAAATTCTGCACACATTCGTTTCTATGGCTAGTTTTTGTTTGTTTGTTTGTTTGTTTTTGAGGAGGGAATTGTGCACACTTGTTGTTCCAATTCCTAAATACAAAGAAAACAGTTTTTTTAATTGTAAATTTGAGTCTGTGAAAGTGGAATATGTTTAGAATGTATTTCGTCACTTGTTATTATTCAAAATTTTAACTTCATTACCTTTTCACCATTTGACATGAACGCAGCACCGGGGCTTTTCTTTTGAAGAGGCCGTTTAGTTGTTCCGGTCCGGGCAGGAAGCAGGCCAGGAGAACAGAAGAAGAAGGAGGAGGAGGAGGCCGGAAGGAGGTCAGTTTTACAGGAGAAGCGGGAGAACTGAAGCGGGGTGAGTACCGCCACAACGACAACATGAGCAGTTTATATTATCACTGTTGTTGTTAATACGCCGGATTAAAACACAGGCACACACACAGGTAATGTGAGTTAAACGGGCAGCCGGGATTTGACTCCTCGTCGTCATGGTTACGGGCTGTGATCGATTCATGTGATCGGCTCTTTGTCTTTGTCACACAGCCTGTTTATAATAGGCTGTGTGTGTGTGTGTGTGTGTGTGTGTGTCTGTGTGTGTGTGTGTGTGTGTGTGTGTGTGTGTGTGTGTGTGTGTGTGTTTTGATGCTACACTGTGTTGTGATGAACACACACACACACATAGCGTTTTTCCACTATACAGAGCCGAGCCTTGGAGTGTTTCCATTGCTTATGGTACCAGCGGGTCGGCGTCATAGAATTAGAGAGGCGCGCTCGTTGCCATGGAGTTGTCATAGTAACAAGAGGAGCTGTCAGTTGTTACATTAGCTTTTTGCTACTTTTTTTATATGGACAAAATCTTGTTTGAATAAATTGCCGGCCAGTGGCTTTGTTATGGGCTGACTGCAGCACCGGCCGCTCACCTGTCAGATCCGGCAGACGTGACCAGGTGTGCGCGGTACCGGCTCGCCTGACTCTGACCGGTGCTGCGGCCGACCCGCCTGATGCCATCATCATCATCATCATCCTCACAGATGCTCTGCTATCTGCGCTTAGTCGTCACATTTCCATTTGTAAACAAATGTAAACTAGGCTACACAACAGAAAAACCCAACAAAAAACTCAGCAAGCAAATCAGTTTCTTCCATAATCTCTCCACAAACTAATGTTAGTAAATAACAGCCGACTGGCTGAAGGTTTCATGTTGACACTTGTCACTTGTCAGTTTGTAGCAGCCTGGTTAACTGACATCCTAACGGACCAATCACGAAGGAGGTCATATTTAGGCCCGCCTCCGCAGCCCCGTTCTAACCGGGCCAGCACCAGATGTCAGACCGGGCTGAGATCTTTCACGGTTGGTTCCTGAACCAAGCGGGCTGCTGGAGAGGGAATGAATGAGGAACCGTGAATTTCACGGCACGGCGCGGCACGGTGCTATAGTGGAAAAACGCTAACGCACACACACACACACACACACACACACACACACACACACACACACACACACACACACACACACACACAGCGTTTGAAAGTAAACAGTCTGCCTGTGCACCGGCACTGTGACCTGCTGGATCCGGATCGAACCGGATCAGAGTCTTGCTGGAAGAAGCCAGGCTAACGACCCCATAGACTTCAAGTCATTATGCTAAGCTAACAGCGCTGCGCAGTATGAACAAACTGCTAGTTTTCTGCTGACTGGGTTTGTTCAGACTTGTGTCCACAACAGTGACTGTCCAAACTTTAAGGAGCGGCGAAAGATGTAAACAAATACGGGTCTTACAGTTTTATTGATCAGAGCAGATCGATCACCAGGCGGCTCTCCATCCACCGCAGAAGAGGCTCGAACTTTTCTTGAACTAATTCAAGGAAACAACATCAATGTAACCAACAGAGTTTTGATTTTTGACGGCCGCCCCTGTAGATAGATAGATTTACTTTATTGATCCCAAACTGGTCTTACCTGTAGCGCAAGCCTAAATTTGATTTTGTCTGTATTGTTGCCTTGTGAGATATGAATGCCCCCTGAATATCTAGATAGATATCTAGATAGATAGATAGATAGATAGATAGATAGATAGATATACTTTATTGATCCCAGCCAGGGAAATTCTGGAGATAGATATACTTTATTGATATTTATCTAGATAAGGATGCATCATTCAGTCTTGTTGGCTAACACAAAACTTCAGCCATAGTATTAACCCCTTACTGCCTGAATTTATTTACAATTATCTAAAAAAAAAAAAATATGTTTGTGTTTTTGCCTTCAAGCACATGCTAAATCATTGGCAGTAGAGTGCTTCCAATACAATTCTTGGTGTGTGTGTGTGTGAAATAGCTATGCATCAACATCCCAGGCATCAGTGGGATTCACACACCACCTCGGCTGCATTAAGACCGGACGTGGTTTGATGTGAATTCGTGACAAGAGTCTACAAGGGGTTAATGTCAGACGTGCTGAGGTTTTCCAATTTCCACAGAGACAGAAAACAATGCGTCACACTGCATTTACATAACAATAAGCATGGAAGTGGTTAATGAATGGTGGGGGTGTGTGTGTGTGTCCTCTCAGACGGCCTGACATCCAGGGGATGGAGAAGAGGATATCAGCAGGTCCAGCTCTAAGCAGGGAAGGAGCTGCACCTTCAGACACAAAGTAAGAGCTTCTGTTATCCTGTGAGATGTGGTTTCATCTCAGAACCTGTCCTGCATGTGAAGGAGCTCCTCAGTTGCACTAACTGGCTGGTTTTCAAAGCCAGGTCCGGTGGCGAGGGCTGAAAGACAGGTGTTAATTTTACAGACATTACGATATAATTCACAGTTTCAGTAGCAATGATTGTTTTTGCATTATAACTTTCATTTTCACTTTAAAAAAAGCTGTTAAAATGATGATGGTGTGATTGTTGCTCGGCTCTGTGCCGAACAAACATCTTCTTCATCTGGAAAATACACTGTGTATGCCAGGCCATCTCTAAAGGCTGAATTATGCTTCAGCGTTAGAAGAGCGTACGGGGGTTGTGCGAAGCTCGCATTTCCTACGCAGCGCGTGTGTGTCCAACATACCTCTGTGAAACACACTGAGCAATTCTCCTCCCACCAACGTAGACCCTGTGACGTATGGTCGCTGCTCTTCTGTACGTCTTGAGAGGCGCCAGGCGTTCTTCCGCGAGATCCAGCACTCTCCAAAGTTTTCAAACACAACCGACGAGTCGAGACACAACAGTTGTTTTAAAAATGGCGCTGTCGGCCGGCGCAACAACAGGATGTGATGCCGGTTGCAGCGAAGTGCCGGAAATGATGTACTTCGGCGGACCAATCACAGCTCTTGTGGGGCTGCGTAGGGTCCGCGTAGTTACAATTTTTGGGAGGCGCGCGGCAAGGCTCTGCGGCGGTCGCACAACCCCCGTAAGCTTCGCACAACCTCCGTACGCTCTTCCTACGCGGAAGCATAATTCAGCCTTAAAGCACCAGCAACAGTGTTTTGTCACATTTTACCATCATCAACAAAGCATTCACTAGAAGTTTTTTGAAGTTGGTTGAATCTCATCATAATTTGTCAGTGTTCAAATATCACGACAAAACAATTTAACCATGCAATAAGCAAATTAGCCCAAAAAATTACCAGGAACATTAGCAAAGAAAGCAATTCAATTATGATTGTGATTTTTTTAAATAGATAATTAAAGGATAACAACAATAATAATGATTAGACTGATATTTGTAAAGGTCAGATCAGTGATGTTGGATCAGTTTTCTGGCGTTTAATACTTGTGAAAGGCTGAACACAAACCAAAACATCTCATGATGTAACGTTAGTAAAACGACTTCTCAAATGAATCCTCGCAGTCCTCCAGGTCCTGGTTCTCCACATGGATTTCTTTATAGATTGTCGAAGATGTTTTACTTCTCATCCAAGAGGCTTCTTCAGTTCTGACAGACTGGTGGGACTTCCAGGCTGTTTAACCTGTGCGAGGACGTTATTCAGGTCGTTGATAGAAAGTTGACCCTAAAAACCTTTCACTCCTGGAGCCAGGTGTCCCTAACGGCCCTTATTCACTCCTGGAGCCAGGTGTCCCTAACGGCCCTTATTCACTCCTGGAGCCAGGTGTCCCTAACGGCCCTTATTAATTCCTGGAGCCAGGTGTCCCTAACGGCCCTTATTCACTCCTGGAGCCAGGTGAATCTACCAACACTGAATACAGTCGTCACAACAGGAAACAGCCTCTAATGATCCAGTGGTATCGGTGACCTGGAGAACGTCCCCACAGGTTAAACAGCTGGGACTCCCCACCAGTCTGTCAGAGCTGTAGAAGCTTCTTGGACAAGAAGAGAAACATCTTTACAGTCCAGCTGACCTTGACTCACCTGTATGTGGTTAGCTTTGCTGTATTATTTTCTTCCTAGTTTGGTCCATGTTCTTGCTGTGACCCCTGCTCTGTGGCTGCTAGTGTCACTTTCCTAGCAATACCCACTTGACACGCCCACAGGATTATACACCCAAAACCCACCTCAACATTGGGGAAAGGACCGTTTCATGGTTGTTGTTTTTTTTTCCCGTTAAAACATTGTTTTATACTTAATAAGAATATCCTTCATTTCTACAGGAAGAGGAAGCACAGTGAGGCTATGGAGGAGCAGCTGTCCTGCAGACTGCAGACACCCAGTCAAACCAGCACAGTGGACGGCGGTCTGCAGGAGGTTTTAGACAAGCATAAGATCAGTCTGAGCACGAGATGTGAATTTGTGACAGAAGGAACTGCTGCAGCAGGAAGTGGAACCCCCCTCAACAGGATCTACACTGAGCTCTACATCACAGAGGTACAGAAGGAAAGGGTTAAAGACGTTGCTCTGAAGATTGGCGGAAAACCCAAGATAACCCTCCATGACACTCCAATCAGGTGCCAGGACATCTTTAAACCCTTACCTGGCCAAGACACACACATCAGAGTAGTTCTGACGCAGGGCGTTGCTGGCATTGGAAAAACCTTCTCAGTGCAGAAGTTCACTCTGGACTGGGCAGAGGGCTTGGAAAACCAACATGTCAGTCTTGTGGTTCTGCTTTCGTTCCGGGAGCTGAACTTGATCAAAGATGAGCGCTACAGTCTTCTCCAGCTGCTCCGTGTTTTCCATCCAACATTACAGACGGTCACAGCAGAGAAGCTCGCCGTCTGTAAAGTGGTGTTCATCTTTGACGGCCTGGATGAAAGCAGGTTTTTATTGCATTTCCAGAACAATGAGGTCGTGTCTGATGTCACACGGACGACATCAGTAAACGTGCTGTTGACAAACCTCATCAAGGGGAATCTGCTTCCCTCGGCTCTCCTCTGGATAACTTCCAGACCTGCGGCGGCCAATCAGATCCCTCCTACATGTGTGGACAGGGTAACAGAAGTGCGAGGGTTCACTGACCTCCAGAAGGAGGAGTACTTCAGGAGGAGATTCAGTGATGAGAAGCTGTGCAGCAGAATCATCTCACACATCAAGGCGTCCAGGAGCCTCCACATCATGTGCCACATCCCAGTCCTCTGCTGGATCACTGCTACAGTTCTGGAGCACATGTTGACTACAGACCAGAGAGGAGAGCTGCCCAAGAGCCTGACTGACATGTACTCACACTTCCTGCTGGTTCAGACACAGAGGAAGAAGCACAAGTACGATGAGAGGTGTGACAGGAGTCAGCAGGAGCTGATGGAGACTGACAGGGAAGTTCTTCTGAAGCTAGGCAGGCTGGCGTATGAACATCTGAAGAGAGGCAACCTGATGTTCTACCAAGAAGACCTGGAGGAGTGTGGTCTTGATGTCACAGAGGCCTCGGTGTACTCAGGAGTGTGCACAGAGATCTTCAAAACAGAGTGTGTGCTCCTCCAGAGAAGAGTCTACTGCTTTGTTCATCTGAGCATTCAGGAGTTTCTCGCCGCAGTCTACATCTTCTACTGCTACATCAGTGGGGACATGAAGGTACTGAACACATTCCTGGGAAGAGCCAGCAATGGACAATCTCTGGATGTCGTCCTGAAGGCAGCAATGCTCAGTGCCCTGCAGAGAAAAAATGGCCACCTGGACCTCTTTGTCCGCTTCCTTCATGGCCTCTCACTGGAGTCCAACCAGAGGCTCTTAGGAGGCCTGCTGGGTCAAACAGAGAGCAGACCAGAAGACATCCAGAGAGCCATCAACAACCTGAAGGAGATGAACACCTACAAGTTATCACCTAACAGAAGCATCAACATCTTCCACTGTTTGATGGAGATGAATGACCTCTCAGTACATCAGGACATCCAAGAGTTCCTGATGTCAGAAAACAGATCAGGCAAGGAACTCTCTGCGATCCACTGCTCAGCTCTGGCCTACATGCTGCAGATGTCAGAGGGGGTTCTAGATGAGTTTGAGCTGCATAAGTGCAACACACCATTGGAGGGACGACAGAGACTGATCCCAGCAGTGAGGATCTGCAGGAAGGCTCGGTTAGTCCTGATGTGAATACAGATGTTACACAACAGCGCAGGGCCACAGTCTTAACTGACACTAGGGCTGGGCAATACAATGATATTATATTAATCTCGTGATATAAGACTAAATATTGTCTGAGATTTTGGGTACTGTAACATCATAATATCGTGAATAGTTGTCTTTTCCTAGTTTTAAAGGCTGCATTACGGTAAAGGGATGGGGATTTCTGAGCTTGATAGACTACTCTTGCCTTCATCAACACATCTTATCGTCTTGTGTGATTTTAGTATTAATATTCCACCAAATTTTGGCGCATAACTCTGTCCACAGTTTTGGTGTTACCCCCACACACCAAACATGACTAATGTGCAGCAAGTGTTATGAGTTTTTTAAGCATTCCCACTCAGCGAAATTCATTTATTTTTTCCCTTCTCTATTCCAAAAAAATGGAAGCCGTGCAACAGAAGTAACATGTTAATTTTTGGAATGATCCAACTTACAGATTTTTCGCAGTTTAAGTGGGGTTTTTTTTGTTTGCTTGTTTCTTTGACTTTTTGATTTTTTTTGAGAGAAAATTTTGGCACAGCAAACAGATATGTGGATTCAGAACAGTTGTTGTTACAGTTACTACATGACGCGTGTGTTCTACCAGAACTTCTTATGACCTGCCATTGAAGCTTGTTTGTTTTACAGTAGCCACATTATTTATTTATAGCAATAGTGGTATAATGCTATACTTTTGTTCTCTGTTTGTTTAAAAAAAAAAATTAATAAACAATTTGTAATTTCAGACTTTGTAGTTGTGGACTCACAGATTCACACTATCAAGTCGTGGCCTCGGCGCTGGAGTCCAACCCCTCCCATCTGAGAAACTTGGACCTGATGTTCAACCGCATCCCGGATTCAGGAATGGAGCTGCTGTCTGCTGCACTGAAGAGCCCACACTGCAGACTGGAGACTCTGTGGTCAGACATCATCAATATGATGAATATTACTGTGACAATTTGAGGAATGAATCTGCTAGTGTAATGGAGCCCATTGACCCTAACCCTGATGCTGATCTCTCCTTTCGTGCTGACTGAGAGAAAGTGGGGACCTCAGTTTAAGTCAGACCGTTTAGCACTCCCTGAGATCTACCTCAGAAAAGCTCAGCTCCAGAGACTGAGCTGAGGACCAAAGCAGACATCTTGATAACCTTCATGGTCTTCTTGTTGTTGAAAGTTGCATCAGATTGCAGTTCTCACTCTGGGTGCAGATAAAGTAGTTTTTAAGGATTTATCCCGATATAAACGGCTCCAGTGAAGAACTGCAATGAAATGATCCAGAATATCTGTGTGCAAAGTCAGAATCCGTAAAAGAGCTCAACAGCTGAGCAGTTATCCCTCGTTTATATTACACTGGATGGTTTCAGTGAGCATTTCTGTCCAGTTTTATGTTGTAACTACATGCTGTATTCTCCTTAGGTTGTCTTGTTGCCGCTTGTCAGAGAGCAGCTGTGCTTCCTTGGCCTCGGTTCTGAGGTCACACCCCCATCTGACAGAGATGGACCTGAGTGAGAACTACGAGCTGCAGGATTCAGGAGTGAAGCTGCTGTCTGCTGCACTGGAGAGTCCAAACTGCAGACTGGAGACTCTGAGGTCAGACTGCATTTCATTTTTGTAATTCTGTGTAGATGCAAGTGTAAAATAATGTACTATTTAACATACAGCACTTGATTTTGTTTACATGTAATCTTTTGCATTATTCGATTTTGTCTGACCAATAGGCGGTATGGGTGCTAAGCCATGGCCTTCTACAGCTTCCACTTTAGCTTTTGCTCTCGTATGGAGCAACAAGTTGGACATGATTCACAACATTAGCTCGCCAACTCCGTCTTCAGTCTGTAGAGCAACACTTTGTGTCGAGACTGGATGGCTTTAAACTGATTTACCATCAAGGAGCATTTCATTTTATTGAACAGCTGCATGCTTTATTCTTCATTCAGATTGATGGGCTGCCAGTTGTCGGAGAGCAGCTGTGCTTCCCTGGCCTCAGCTCTGAGGTCCGACCCGTCCCATCTGAGAAAGCTGGACCTGAGTCGGAATGAGGTTCTGGATTCAGGAGCCAAGCTGCTGTTTGCTGGACTGGAGAGTCCAAACTGCAGACTGGAATTTCTGGGGTCAGGCACTGCTCTTACTTTAGTAATTTTGCAGTTTTGTTAAAAATATTGAATCATTTATTTAAGGTGGGGTAGGAAGTTGGTGTCATTTGGCCACAATAATATTTCAGCATGTTGTAATTCAAGTGGTCTGAGAGAAAACTAGACGTCTGTGCCTCCTCTTGGCTGTTTATTCAGGCTTTGGAAACTCGTCTGTGACCGAAGACTTTAGGCCAATCACAGGTCATTTCAGAGAGGAAATGTTCTTATTCCTATGCTGACTTTTAGAGCACGTTTGGGTTTGGCCACTGTTTAAATCACTGACTTACTAACCCCTCACATGCCTAAATGCAGCCTGCGATCCTCCGGCAGAGGTTTGTTAGTAGTTCTTAGGGTCAAGGCTAAAAACCTGAGGAGACCAAGCCTTTGGAGTTTGGGCCTCACGACTCTAGAATGACCCGCCAGAGGAGATCAGGCAGGCTAGCTCTGTGCACGATGTGATTTAATCTGATTACTAGATACTTTTCAGAGCAGCAACAAGGTTGCATATAAACTCTCTGCCTGAGGGATAGCAGAGTTGGTTTAACTAGGGTAGTACAGGATGGTTTCAAGCAGTAGTTTCTGTGGAGGAACATTTTATTTTATTTTATGTTATATTCACATGATTTCTTCTTTATTCAGGCTGAGAAGCTGTGGCTTGACAGAGAGCTGCTGTGCTTCTCTGGCCTCGTCTCTGAAGTCCAACCCCCATCTGACAGAGCTGGACCTGAGTGAGAACAAGCTGGAGGATTCAGGACTGGAGCTGCTGTCTCCTGGACTGGAGAGACCAAACTGCAGCCTGAAGGCTCTGACGTAAGACTGCATTTTCAGTAAGAAAAGAAGTGTTTGTTTGGATGTTGACTAATGGTGAATGAATTCTGTGATGGCATTCATTTTGAAGACTCCATGTACTGCCATTATGCCGATCCACTCTGACCAGCTTACTGGTAAAACCCATCCACCGTATGGTACAGGGCACTGGCTATGGCAAAGTATTTAAGGACTGGAGCACTCAGAACATCAGTATGACAAAGAACCGCACCCACAAAACCCCTGCTGAATGTACTTTACTCTTAAAGCAACAACATTTTGTCATAAAGTGCAGGGTGTCATGCACGAATGTTTCAGTCTGTTTCAGAGCTGCATGCTTTCTTCTTTATTCAGATTGATACGCTGCAGGTTGTCAGAGAGCAGCTGTGCTTCTCTGGCCTCGGCTCTGAAGTCCAACCCCCATCTGGCAGACCTGGACCTGAGCTACAACAACCTGAAGGATTCAGGAATGAAGCTGCTGTGTGCAGGACTGGAGAGTCCAAACTGTAGACTGAAGACTCTGAGGTCAGGCACCTTTTTATTCAGTTGTGTTTACATTATTATTGTGTGAATATTGTGGTGGCATTTTGAGGATATGTACAGTGAACATGCTGATCCACACTGGCAGAGGCAGCACTCAGAGGGTGGAGCATTTTCACCTCAACTCTCCTGTCCACCAGACAACTTTGCAAGAGTTGTGCTTTTGCAGCAAACTGGAGGCAGAAACAGTGGAGCTGAGACTGTGACCTGGGGCTTGAAGCACGCAGCAGATCTGCAGATCACACTCCACCTGCAGCTGCTGCTGCAGGTGGAGTGTGCCCTGTGGCTTCTCGCCACAGGGAATATGTTCTGCAATCTGAACTGATGATGATCACTGATGGTGCAGGGTCAAGAGTGAGGTTCAAACGACAGCTGGGGTTGGGTCGGATAACTTCCCATTCATTCTGAATCTCGTTTGTGGACTTAAGTGATGTTAAAAAAAAACGGTGAGAGCTGCATCCAACCAGTTTTTCTTTGTAGGGAGTTAGGTACTGTGTATTACTCATTACTGTGAAGATGTGATGAGACAGTCTTCCACAAGGAACATGGGCAGCACAGATCCTGTTCTCACATCCTTCTTGCAGTTGCATTGCCTCAAGAGGAGACCTTGAAAGTAGGGAAAATGATCTACCTGTTTCAGAAGCGTGTTCCAGATGGTGATGTTGAAATCTGGAAAGGTTGTTCTTGGGCGTGTACTTTGTTTTTCTGGATGTTTATGGTCAGACCAAAGCGTTCTTCATATGCGTTCCTGAAGTACTTAACCGATTTGTTGAATCTTCTCAGAGCTGTGAAGCATTGTTGTCTGCATACTGCAGTTCAGTGATCCAGGTGACGTTGCTTAGTCTTTTGAACAGTCTGGAGAGATTGAAATTGAGAAGTTGTCCATCGAGGCGATACCTGATGTCCACTCCTGGACTGGTTGTCGTTGATGGATCGTGGATCATGGCCGTCTGCTACAGGGAGTGCTGCAGAAAGTCCTCATTCTGGTTTCAGTCCATTGGTGATTGGAAGGTGTTTTTTGATGAGATACTTGAATGAGTATTACAAATCGATCAGGACAGCCAAAGTCTTTTACAACTTCCACATGGCAGATCTCGGTACGTTGTCAAAGGCCTTTCCCCAGTCGTAGAGCACTAGAAGAAAGGCTCTTGTTTTCTCTACCCTTCTCATGTAGCTGTCTTGCACAAAATATCATGTCGAGTGTTCCCTCCGAAGTCAGGCAGGACCTTCTCTGTTTCAGGTTAAGGTGTTTAAATGTACAGCTGTTGTTGTTGTTGTTGTTGTTGTTGTTTTTTTAAACTTCCATGTTTCTGATTCGATCATCAGTGATGGATTGGTTTCAAAGTTTTTCCATCTATGAATATGTAACAGTTGCATGTTTTTTCTTGATTCAGACTGGATCACTGCGTCTTGTCAACGGGCAGCTGTGCTTCTCTGGCCTCTGTTCTGAGGTCCAACCCCCATCTGACAGAGCTGGACCTGAGTTATAACTATGTGGATCCAGGACTGAAGCTGCTGTCTGATGGGTTGGAGAGTCCAAGCTGCAGACTGAAGACTCTGAGGTAGAGAATCTTTCCTTTTGTGAAGCTCTACTTGAACAGCAGCAACTCTTTGTTAACATTATTTCTCTGCAGGTTGAAAAATACTTTCATCACAAATGAAGGCTGTGCTTCTCTGGCCTCAGCTCTGAAGTCCAACCCCCATCTGACTGAGCTGGAACTGAATCAGAACCAGCAGCTGCAGGTTTCAGGAGTGAAGCTGCTGTCTGCTGGACTGGAGAGTCCAAACTGCAGACTGGAAACTCTCAGGTAGAGAATCTCTTTGCCCTCTGTGAAGCTCTACTTGAACAGCAGTTCTGGATGTTAAAATCGTTCTTTTTCTGCAGGCTGAAAAATTGTAAGATCACAGATGAAGCCTGTGCTTTTCTGGCCTCTGCTCTGAAGTCCAACCCCCATCTGACAGAGCTGGACCTGAGTGAGAACTACGAGCTGCGGGATTCAGGAGCGGGGCTGCTGTCTGCTGGACTGCGGAGTCCAAACTGCAGACTGAAGACTCTGAGGTAGAGAATCTCTTTGCCCTCTGTGAAGCTCTACTTGAACAGCAGCAGTGGTTTGTTAAAATGATGAAAGCTTTCTGATTTCTTTCTTTTAAAAAAAAAAAATTCAGATTGAAAAACTGCAGTTTGTCAGAGTTCAGCTGTGCTCCTCTGGCCTCGGCTCTGAAGTTCAACCCCTCCCACCTGACAGAGCTGGACCTGCGTGGAAACGACAGGATGCACATCTCAGCAGCGAAGATGCTGTGTCCTCTTGTGAGAGTCAAGATTACAGAGTGGATGTTCAGAGGTCAGTCCATGTTGAAAAACTTCATCGTTTGCTCTCAATCCAGTATCAAACCAAAGAAAAACAATATTAAGTGGACCTACAGACAGCTGTTGTTTTCATCCCAACAGATTGAAGTAAAGCTGGATTTCAGCAGACACCCTGCCAGATCTAAGTGTTGACAGAAGAATCGGCTTGATGTTTCTCATCCCTGGTGTGTCTTCTCACATCCAGACACATCCAACAGAAAGGTCCGTCTGTCTGAGGACAACAGGAAGACCGACATGAGGAGCAGTTTATTTTCACTTCAGTTCAACCCACAGGACGTTGTTACAACATAGAGCAATTGTATATGTTATTATTATTTTCTAAATGGTGACATTTTATTGTGACGCCTGGACCGCTGTATCACAAACATAAACCAAACTTTCTTTCCACATCATAGTACAGAAGGCGAACTCACTTGATGTTTGTGTCCAGAGCTAAATGAAACAGATAACTCCCCTGGGTTATGCTCATGGATCAGATTTTGTTTTACCTCAGTATTTATTGCTGTGCTTTTAGCCCCTGTTATGTTTTATGTCATCTGTTCTTTTGTTAGGTGTTTTATACTTGCTGCAAATAAAACTTCCATTGGGACAATAATGGTAAAAGTTAACACAGTATTTTAACAATGTAATAAAACAATGAGCTCGTCATAAAATAACCTCTGATCTCAGTCAAAGCAGGATTCTCTCCTTTCAGTTTAAGAAATTAATTTAATTGACAGTGATCAACATGCTGGGGATGTAATGTGGGTGGGCTGTATTGCTCTACTTTTTTTTTTTTTTTTCTTATATTGATGCTGCATCCGTCAATAAAATGTTGAAAATCAAAGTCCTGTCTGTCTAATTGTTGATCACATCGCTCACTCGGCTCGCTGTGGAGGAGAGTTCCTCCTTCACTCTCCAACATGGAACAACATGCAGCGTTCTTTGGCCTAAACTGAGCTCAGCTGCCCTAAACTGTGCCCTAAATGTGGTCACTGTAGTCTTCCCATTGGTGATCATGTCATGGTAACAAGGTAACGGTCCACACCTGGGCGTCGTGTTAACACCTGGAGTCAGGAAAATCAAGCAATGACCACCTGACTATAGAGTGAGCTCATGGGAGGAGGCCTACTGAAACCATCCCAGCCAGACGGTCTCCAGAGAGTAATTTGCACATCCGCTGAGGAACTGAGTTACTACACAGGATAACAAAAGGTTACCCGACCTGCATCAGGAAGTGCCTCAAACAGTTTGAGATGCTCAGGGTTCACACCTACACTGCTGAACCCACAAAAAGCATCGCAGTGAACTCGGAGCTGAGCCTGAGGGCCGCGCTCTCAGTTTACTGGTTAGTGTTTGTTCCAGCCCTCACCTGAGCTCACAAGCTCAGCCAGGTGACCGACAGAATCAGAGCGCATGAACAAGTGGAGGAAAGGTGTAGAGCCACAACTCTGCATTGGATGGAGCGAATTTAAGTAAAAACACCTCCTGAGCAGAGACCCAGAGCACTTTGGGGTGAATATAATATAAAGCAGGATGTTGTCTCCCCTGTTATTATTAATGATCTGGCTGTGGAAGTTGTGCAAAATTATAAATACCTTGGGACTGTTATTGACCACAATTAACCTTTGAGCATCAGATTGACCAGGTATGTAAGAAAGCTCACCAACGCATGTATTTTTATCGCAAACTCAGGCATTTTAATGTGGACAGCACTTTTATGAAGATGTTTTACTCTTGTTTTATTGAGTCTGTTCTTACCTTTTCTTTTATCTGCTGGTACGGGTTTTTAACTTTAAAAAACAAAAAACGTCTGCAGAGCATTGTACACGAGTGTAGCAAGATTGCTGGGGCTACCCTAAATGACCTGCCATCCACCTACAAAAACAGAGCCATCAAGAAAGCCAGATCAATCCTAGATGATCCTAGTCACCCCCTCCACTCAGAGTTCACACTGCTTCCGTCCGGCCGTAGATTTGTATCTAAAAGATGTAAGACCAGCAGACACAAGAACTCTTTTATACCCACTGTCACTAGTTTTTTAAACACTATCACGTGACTGTTTTTTTTTTAACTAGTACAGTTCATTGTTTTACACTGGTTTTATTGTATATATATATATATATATATATATATATATATATATATATATATATATATATATTTTTTTTTTTTTTTTTTTTTTTTTTAAGTTGTATTTATTTATCATGTCCACTGTTTTGGTGAGTTTAATGTCTATGTATGTATGGAGGAGTGTTCTCTCTGCTGGCTGCACAACAAATTGCCCCATTGGGGATAATAACGTTACCTTGATCCTTGAGCCTCAAGACCCCCCAGGTGGAGCTGATGGGCGAGGCCTGCCATAACCCAGATAAGCAGCAGAGAGAGGCTGGAGAGACGTACAATATACAAGGGTTTGTAGGACAGTACAGGGAATACAGCTCTGTCATCACTTCCTTTTTTTGACCCTGTGTGCCTACAGTGAAATGTTGAAAGACATAAATGAAGCAGGCGTGGGGATTTCATGCTGGAGAGCAGGCGCAGTCGTGTCAGAAACGTCAGAAACAAGAATTCCCAACAATAACATAATGATGATAAGACAGAACAAGACAGAACAACACACATCATCACCACAAACCAGAGTGTCACATGATCCCATGAAAAGGGATCATCAACTTTTGCCTTCACAATAAAAGTGCAACAGTAGAAATAAAGACCTAAACCTGTGCAGCCCACATGGAGGCCAAATGGAAAGTCTCCATTTAAATTCAGAGGGCAACTTTCAACATAATTATCATGCCAACTTTTAGTATTTATCATCGGATCACAGGAAAACAAACCGTCATGCTGTTACTCTGAAAAGTCGTCTTCTTGTTTGGGCCTCTGAAAGTGAAAGTGTGAATGCAGCTTTAGACTCCATGTAGACACGACAGAGACGAGCAGGAGGTGAGTGTTATTCCAACATTATTATTGTTATAATCTGACTGTAAAGGTCTGTCAATCAGCTGTGAGTCTGTGGACAAGCTGGACAATACACACTGTTTGAGTTAGACACTTTTCCTCTGTTTATTCAGGCTGTTATAGTTCTGCTCCTCTGCTCACCTCATGCAGCATTTTTCCACTCACCCCACCTCTGCTCCACTCTGACTGCCAGCCACACCCATCTCATCAAGGCAACTCCACTCACCTGCTCAACCCAGCCTGCCACCTCATCAGCCCAACTCCACTCACCTGCTTTCAATCACTGACTGGCTCAGTATAAAGACTCCTGTTCTCCACACACTCACTGCCAGATTGTTCTTCGCTATCTCAATGCAAGACTCTCCAGCACTTTTTCCTGGACTGATTATCTGTTGCCGACCTTGCCTGCCTTTGACCAGCCTACCCTGCCTGAACCCTGGAAATTGCCTCAGCCTTCCGTCCCTGACCACGAGTTCTGCCTGCACCCTCCTGGTCTCTGTCTGCCTGTCCCTGGGGCTGTTTGGCAAGTTTCTGCCTCATTACAACAGTGTGAGTTTTCTGTTTGACTTGCCTGTTACCTGGACTGTGACTTTGATTGTGTTGCCACACTTATCTTGGAGTGTGCATCGTGTGGACCTTTTACCAGCTGGTTTTGTGATCCCTCACCTGGCTCTGGACCCACTGCCGCATCAGAGACATTTGTGTGCTGAACTGTTTACATTGCCTCTGCATTTGCATTTATCTGTTGGAACTACAACTCTCATTAAAAGTAACCTGCAACGATACCTGTGGTCTGCTGTGCTGCTATTGGGTCCTAAACACACCCGTAACAGTACAATCTGGCCAGAAATGGACCCAGCAGGCTCAGATTCACAACAGACTCGCCTTGAGAGGGTTGAGAATGTCCTGCAGCATCACCAGGCTCAGTTGGATTCAGCTACTGCAGAGGCTAGATATTCAGCTGCCACACTACAGCAGGGGCTAGCTTCATTAGCTGCTCAGGTCCAGCAGCTAGCTACTATCCTGACTCAGCTCAATGTTCCTGCTCCGCCTGCTGCTTCAGTGCCACCTGCCGCTCCAGTGCCTGCCCCCTGTCCACCAGCAAATGCACCTGAACCCCGGGTAGGGACCCCTGAGCGCTACGCTGGAGAGCCTGAGGGCTGCAATCCTTTCCTGACAAACTGTTCCATATTGTTTGCTCTGCAGCCACAGACTTTTTTCTCTGAGGAGGCCAAGGTGGCCTTCACCATCAACCATTTGACTGGGAGAGCTCGTCTCTGGGGAACCGCTGAGTGGGAGAAACAGACGCCAGGGAACAAAAGGTCGCCTTCAATTGGTCCAGCCACAGGGGGCTTCCACTGCCACCAGTTCATCTGCTTCCACCAGGGGGCCTGAGCCAATGCAACTGGGACGAACCAGACTTACACCAGAGGAGCGAGAGCGCCGTCGCCTGGGCAACCTGTGTCTGTATTGTGGCCAAGCTGGCCATTTTGTTTCCCGGTGTCCAGCAAAAGACAGGGCTCATCAGTAGACGGGGAGGTATTGGTGAGCCGAACCCCCATGAGATCCTCCTCAAGCCAAAGACCCCTATGCCATGCCAGACTCTTGCTGCCAGAGGAGACTCATACCCTTGCCACCTTCATTGACTCTGGGGCAGATGTCAGTCTGATTGATGAGGAGCTCGCGCGACAGTTGGGGTTAGGCCAGATTCCTCTTCCTAGCCCAGTTCCAGCCAGCGCCCTCGATGGTCATGTCCTGGGGACAGTCACTCATCAGACAACTCCTGTTCATATGCTCCTATCTGGCAACCATCATGAGACTATCCAGTTTCACATCCTAACATCGCCACAGCTTCCCCTGATCCTGGGGTATCCCTGGCTTCGCCGTCACAACCCTCACATTGACTGGACGAATGGGGCCATCTTGGGGTGGAGTCCATCCTGTCACCAGGTCTGTTTAAAGCAAGCCACCACCCCTCAACGCTCCGCTCTAACCAACATCATCTCAGACATATCCGGGGTGCCTCCTGAATACCACGACTTCAAGGAGGTGTTCAGCAAAGCCAAGGCCACTTCCCTGCCTCCTCATCGACCATATGACTGTGCCATCGACCTCCAGCCTGGCACATCCCCCCCCAAGGGACGCCTGTACTCCCTGTCTGCTCCTGAAAGAGAGGCCATGGACAGATACATCAACGAGTCCCTGGCCTCTGGCATCATCCGCCCCTCATCTTCTCCGGCTGGTGCGGGGTTTTTCTTTGTTGAGAAGAAAGATACTACTCTGAGACCTTGCACTGACTACAGGGGGCTAAATGACATCACCATCAAGAATCACTACCCTCTTCCACTCATATCCTCTGCCTTTGAGTTGCTTCAGGGGGCAACCATCTTTACTAAGCTTGACCTGCGCAATGCTTATCATCTGGTTCGGATCAGGGAAGGCGACGAGTGGAAGACTGCTTTCAATACACCCACAGGACACTATGAATACTTAGTGATGCCATTTGGACTTACTAATGCCCCCGCTGTGTTCCAGGCCCTGGTGAATGACGTGCTCCGAGACATGTTGAATCGTTTTGTGTTTGTCTATTTGGACGACATCCTGATCTTCTCCAAGAGCCGGGAGGAGCACGTTCACCATGTCCAGACTGTCCTGCAACGCCTTCTTGAGAACTCATTGTTTGTTAAAGCAGAGAAATGTGAGTTCCACGCCCCCTCTGTCTCCTTCCTGGGATACATCGTGGCTCATGGCAGTTTGCAGATGGACCCGGCAAAAGTGTCAGCTGTCACATCCTGGCGAGTACCTGATTCCTGCAAGCAGCTGCAGCGTTTCCTGGGGTTCGCCAACTTCTACCGCAGATTCATTCGGAACTACAGCACCATTGCCGCCCCACTTACTGCACTCACATCCTCCAAGGTGCCTTTCCGATGGACCTCTGCTGCAGAAAAAGCCTTCCAGACACTCAAGTCTCGGTTCACCTCGGCTCCCATCCTCCAAGTACCAGATCCTGATCGACAGTTCATTGTGGAGGTGGATGCATCCGATGTGGGGGTTGGAGCCGTCCTGTCTCAACGTGCGGCCTCTGACCAGAAGATGCATCCCTGTGCCTTTTACTCTCGCCGGTTGTCTCCTGCAGAAAGAAACTATGACATTGGTAATCGAGAGTTACTGGCAGTCAAGTTGGCCTTGGAGGAGTGGCGCCATTGGCTCAAGGGATCCAAGGCGCCCTTTCTGGTGTGGACAGACCACAAGAATCTTGAGTACATCCGAACTGCCAAAAGACTGAACTCAAGACAAGCCCGGTGGTCCCTCTTTTTTACGAGGTTCAACTTTACTCTCTCCTATCGACCAGGATCCCATAATGTCAAGCCCGACGCACTGTCCCGCCAGTTCATGGAGAAAGAGGATCCACTCCCTGAGCCGGAGCCCATCCTCCCAGCCCCTCACCTGGTCGCCACCCTCACCTGGGATATTGAGGAGAGAGTGCGGTCCGCTATGGAGGGTCAGCCTGGTCCCAGTACATGTCCTCCTGATAGACTGTTTGTTCCTGCAGCTCTGAGATCCGACGTCCTTCAATGGGCCCACGCCTCAAGACTTACTTGCCACCCAGGCATTCAGAGAACCAAGGATGTTCTCCAGCGGCATTTTTGGTGGGCCACACTGGAGGAGGACACCCGGGACTTTGTTAAAGCCTGCCCAGTCTGCAATCAGCACAAACCTTCTCGCCATGCTCCTGCTGGCCTCCTGCAGCCTCTCCCGGTGCCTCATCATCCTTGGTCCCATATCTCATTGGACTTTGTTACTGGCCTCCCTCCATCCAACAGAAATACCGTCATCCTGACTGTGGTGGACCGTTTTAGCAAGATGGCTCACTTTGTGCCCCTCCCCAAGATCCCTTCAGCCAAAGAAACGGCTGAATTGGTGCTACAACACATCTTTTGCCAGCCGTAGCTCGGACGTCTGTCTCCGTCCCGATCACACGGCACGTCAGTCCAGACCAAGCCAGTACCTCATAATAGGAAGACAATTTTTTTTTTTTTTACTGTTTTATTGCAGGTTTTCAAATCATCAGTTATTGCTTACATTCATTATGTAATTCATCCTGCTACATTTATACATTTTTACAGGCCGTGCACTTACAAGACAAAACAAAAATGGACAAAGGACAATAAATAGATAATAAAAATAAAAACTACAGATGCGAGACAAAGCAACAACAGTACAGAAACAAAAACAAACAATAACAACACCCATGAAAAAAAAAAAAAAAAATTAGAAAGGGGGAGTGAAGGGGAGGGGGTGGATAGGGGGTAGGTTAGGGGGGTTTGAGTTGTAATCTTGCAGTTTTACAGTTTTACTGATCCACTCCTTCTATTTCCATGACCAATTTACTCCAGTTTCTTTTGAATTCCTCCTCTTCTGTTTCTCAATTTATAAGTTATTCTTTCCATTTCCTTGATCTCTTCAATTGTTTTTTCCCAAGACTTAACAGATGGTGGTTTCACATTTAGCTAGTTTCGCATGATTTGTTTTAATGCTGCTATACGTATTATTGAATACAGATATTTATCTACTTCCTTCTTAATTTCACCTGGGATGAAGCCTAATAGGATACTTGGCGGTTGTAATAATTTCTTTAACTTACACTACTCACAAAAAGTTAGGGATATTTGGCTTTCGAGTGAAATTTATGGAAAATGTAAAAAGTTCACGCTACAGTGATATTATATCATGAAAGTAGGGCATTTAAGTAGAAGCATGCACTGGTGATTTCCTCATCTCAAACAATTTATTGAAACAAAAGCCAACAACAGTGGTGGATATACCACAACAAAAAATGTCAATGTCTCAATAACTTGTCATGTGCCCTTGAGCATCAATTCCAGCTTGACAACGACGTCTCATGCTGTTCACAAGTCGACTTATTGTCTGCTGAGGCATGGCATCCCACTCTTCTTGAAGGGCGGCCCTCAGGACATTGAGGTTCTGGGGTACAGAGCTCCGAGCCTCTACACGGCGACTCAGCTGATCCCATAGGTTTTCTATGGGATTCAGGTCTGGAGAAAGTGCAGGCCACTCCATTTGAGGTACCCCAGTCTCCAGCAGCCGTTCCCTAATGATACGACCTCGATGAGCTGGAGCATTGTCGTCCATGAAGATGAAATTAGGCCTGTGTTGTTCATGCAGGGGCACAATGACTGGATTAATGATGTTATTCAGGTAGTATGGGCTTGTCATTGTACCATTAGGGCAGTTCTGTACTGACTAGACACACCTGCCCACACAGTAACACCACCACCACCAAAGGCTCGTCTGGTGACAACAGTGGCTGATGCATAGCGCTCTCCTTGACGTCTCCAACATCATTGGCGGACATCATTTCTGCTCAACATGAAGCGGCTTTCATCAGAGAACAGCACTGAGGCCCACTGGTCTCTCGTCCAGCGTAAATGCTCCCTTGCCCATGCACGACGATGACACCTGTGCCTGGTGGTGTGGTCAGGTACCCTTGCAGGTCGTCTCGCATGCAGACCATGCTGATGTAAACGGTTTCGAATGGTCTGAAGTGACACTTGGGTGCCTCTCACCTCCCTTAAATGTGCCTGGAGTTGAGTGGCATTCATCATCCGGTTCCGCAGGGCACTGTTCACAATGAAGCGGTCATCAGTGTGGGATGTGGCCAAAGGACGTCCACTTCTATGCCTTTCTGTGTTCTTGTTGAAATGACATGGAATGACCCATATGCTTGTGATTCTCCCCTGAATTACACCCCACGATTCTTTCAATGCTGGACAGCAATAAAAATATATATATATACAGTATATGTGCATGATTGGCTTCCTGTTCTTTAGACTTCCTCCAACATTCAGCACTACCTAAAACACCGTATTTGGATTTGAGTTTTGGTGTTACAAAGAATCTCATATTTATCCTCCATGGGAATCTTCCATAGGATAGGAATACAAATTGTTATTAAGTGTAATGTTTTCTATCTTGTGTGTTGCTGCTGCTGAGTTCATGCATTACTGTGACACCAGTGAGTTTAGGGCGCCTCTCAGACTTTGTGCAGCTTACCACAACACACAAGAAACTGTGACAGCTACCATTCCTTCTCAACATCACTGAGAACCTGCAGGTTCTTTCACAATCAAACTTGTGAAAACTAAAACAGTGAGTTTTTTTCCTGTCAGCTGTTGTTTTTGACTTGATATTTGTCATCGTTATACTTAGTGTAAGAGCTGCTCCTGCTTATCGTAGGCTCTGTGGATTACATCCACGCCACAGCAGGATAACATCGTGTTGTCGGGCTATCTGATGGTAAATGTGTCATAAGAACGGTCTCTCTCTCATATGTCACTGCAGTGCAGGCTCTTTTTCTGTTTGTCTGCATATTCTCACTGCTTTTATTGCTGCTTCCCAGCTGTCCTCCAACCTCTGCTGTCCCAGCCCGGGACAGAGGCAGCTGAACAAGACATTGTACATCCTGTCTTCAAAACAAAAGCACCACTCTCGTTCATAATGTTGAATGGCTTTAGGCCTTTCACTGTGTAACCAAGATGGAAAGGATTGAAACTGAGATGTGTCCAGCGTTCCACATTCAATGTATTGACCATTATAAGAGCACCATCTAGGTACTGATAGCACTCTGCTATCTGTTGCACTGTTAGACCTGTCAGTGTGAACACACTTATGCACTCAAAATATCAAGAGTAAGTACAGATGTATGCAAAATGAGACATAACATATGTCCCACATGCTTAAGCATGCAATCAAACCGGTTGTGATGAGGGTATTTCAGTCAGGTCACCGAGCAAAAAAATACCCTAGTACCCTCTTTCCTATTTAGAAAGAGGGTACTAGGGTACCCATTTTAGAAATGGCTGCTGATGGACACCGAAGTAATCTTAACAAAGATGACTTAGGTGATAACAAAGACAGGGCAAACTACTGAAATGCTACATCATGCATGATCTCCACACGCCCTTTATTCATGATGGGTGGCTGTGTGCACTGTTGCCCCATGAAGCTACACAATTCACTATTTTCCAATCAGTTTTGACGAATTTCTTCTCCACAGAGAGAGGAAGAGGAGCAGTGAGGCTGTGGAGGAGCAGCTGTCCTGCTGTGCTTTGTGTCAGGAGGTCCTGAGGGATCCAGTCTCCACCAGTTGTGGACACTGGTTCTGCAGACAGTGCATCACCTCACACTGGGACCAGTCTGGTTCATCAGGAGACTCTGCCTGTCCCCAGTGTGGAGAAAGATCCAGAACAAGACCTGGACTGCAGACACCCAGTCAAACCAGCCCAGTGGACGGCGGTCTGCAGGAGGTTTTAGACGAGCATAAGATCAGTCTGAGGAGGAGATGTGAATTTGTGACAGAAGGAACTGCTGCAGCAGGAAGTGGAACCCCCCTCAACAGGATCTACACTGAGCTCTACATCACACAGGGACGGAGGGAAGGGGTTAATACCCAACATGAGGTGTGGCAGCTGGAGATAATATCCAAGATGGAGACCCTACATGAACGAACGACCCATCACTAGGAAGAACGCTAACGGACTGTTTTATGCTAAATGGGTTTGGCGAAGTCATACGGCAGCTTTATCAGTGTGTTTTGGTGTGTTGTGGCGTGACACGTGCACACATGTTCTTGGGCTTGGGCCTGCCCCGTACACAGAGTGGATTTTTAGACGCAAGAGACAATGGAACTATAAGTCCAGTTGTAACACTGTGTGTGTCTCGTGCAAGCTTGTGTGTTTGTGTGTCATTCGTGGTTTCAGATTCAGATTCAGCTTCATTTGTCCTTTACAGGAAACTTGTTTTCCCCAGCCTGTACAAAAACAGAAACCCCCTCAAGATACAACATGCATCATAAACACATCAGCCACATATAACAGAAGAAAAACACACATTTAGCCACCAATTTGATTTGTTTATTTGTATGTTAATGAAGAATTAGTAAAGTGCTGTGTGTGTGTAGTTTCAAGTTTCAAGACCTTTATTTGTCCCCGAGGGGCAATTGATTCTGCCGCAGTAGCAGTAAAAAACAGTACAACAACATCGACAACAACCACAATGACAACAACAGAGTCAGACACACAGCACAACAACTACAAGAAGACACACAAGGCAGACAGTAGTAAATAAATCAATAGTAAAAAAAAAAAATCAGTAGTAAGTAAATAAAATAAATAAAAAAGTGCATACTTGAATAAAATGGGAACTAAAGATGATGATGCTACCTGTACTGTACAGAGTTGAGCAGTGAAATGGCGGAGGGTATGAAGGAGAATTTGTATCTGTTAGTAGTGCAGGCTTGTGTGTTTGTGTATCATAAGTGATGTGTGTTCATGTGAGTGTTTGTGTTTGTGTTGTGTGCTTATGTGACAGGGAATAGGGCCCTTCCTATGTTCCCCAAAATCCCACTCCTCACCTGACTCTGAAGGCAACCTTGGTAGGTGGGTGTGGAGAGGTAGCAGCTCCACCCACAGACCATGGGCAGCTTTCCCTCCACTGTATCTTGTTTTTATGTTTTATAGCTGTGTGGCCCCAGTTGGGAACAACACATGAGTTCTCCCTCCAGCAGAGGTTTGAGTCTGTTCTAGGACTGGTAAGTAGGGTGCTTGGTGGCACCTGAGGTAAATTTATTAGATATCTATACTGTAGCACTTGATGCAGTCTAGAGGTGTTTCAGCTCTAAGGCTGTGTGGTTGTTTTATGGTCTGGATGCCTGTTATTGTGTCCATGTAGTGATTACAGATTGAGACCGGGAGTCTGTGGGCCAGTTTCAGTGCTTTAGTTTGGATGGTTTGTAGTCGTTGTAGTTGATTGTCTGGTGGTGGTGGTGATGGTGATCCAGGTGGGGACGGACTATTCAAAGACCAAGAGCAATGTCAGGGGAAGACGTTTACACTCTGACTACAGCCGGTATGGAAATAGGCAGAGAACAAAAGGTGAGGGAAGGTGTTGTACGGCAGTGATCAGGTAGGGGGCGGTTCCAAATAGGAACAAAAGAAGTGCAAAGTGTTCATGTGCACGACCACAGGATTAAAGGCCAGGGTCAGACGACGGGGTGGGCCCGTCACTTAGCACGTCTGAATCAGTCAGGGAGTCTGAGCCGCCCAAAATGTGTGTTTTCCTTCCACAGTGGATAAGCTTATCACAGAAAGCAAGTTACTTTCAAGACATCCCGACTTGTAGCACTCAGTGGAGTTGTTTCACTTTTTAAATAGACATAACAAGGAAAAATACATCTGTATGTACTCTATAGGATGTGAAGTAAATATTTGTTTCTCAGGTACTGTATGATTTTTAAGACAAATTACTCTTCCTTTTTAGATAAGATCATCTGCAGATGCAATCTGCACTGCAGAGATGGAGGCCATTTCCATTGTCCATTTTGTGCAGCCACACTGATCCGGAAAGACGCCATTACAACACATCTGATAGACTGCAGGAATAAATGTGACATGGCCCAACCTTCCCAGCCGCCCTCACCAGAGACCCACCCTGCTGCTGTTCCATCATCAATGAGTGTGGAACATTCATATTCACTTCCACCTCCTGTGTCAGCTGTCAGTATCGACCATTCCTACACACAAACAGTAAAGAGGCCTGCAGCTGCTCCAGCAGAGCCAGCAGAGCCAGATCCCTGTCAGTCCCCCCCAGCTGCAGCCTCAGAGGAGCCCGTCGCTCCAGAGGATCAGGTCACTGGTGACGTGCCACGAACCCACGTAAGGTGCCCGCACTGCCCAGTCGTCCTGTACAAGAGGAATCTGTTTTTACATATTCAGAGAAAACATGGCAAAGCAAAAGACATAACAGCACAATCAGCTGACCAGAGTAACGGCCTTTACGCAGTTAGAAAAACTTCGGTGTGTCAGTGCACGTGCAGCGCAAGACACCGGGACGGCAGCGTGTGACCAGATGTGAGATGGAGGATTGCCGGCAGCACCACCTGCCTGCACAGCGAAGCGGCCTCTCACAGCTTGTGCCATCACATCCGTTCAAACAGGATGTTTCTTTGGCAGAAGCCCTCCACCTCAGTTAACCTCAAACAGCATCTAAAGCTCAGGACGCTGACGTTTAGTGAGCAGCGGGTAAATGAAAATGCCATCAGTCATGTGTATGTGTGTTCACAGAGATGTAACATTAAAAAGCTGAATTGGTTTACTTTGTTTTTTTTTCTTTTCAATAGATCTTTGAGCTCCTGAGGATGATGAGGCAATCTGAATCTGTTGATTCTTTCAAATCTAGATTAAAAACTCATCTCTTCGGCCTAACTTATGGCTGACAGTTAGTGGTACGGTGGGCTGGTTCTCTGTCTCAGTGAAGTAACCAAGCACTCACCTGCCGACGAGATTATTGCTCTCACAGAGCTAATTATCAATTAGTCTTCTGCAGATAATTAATGTTTCACCTTGTCTCTGTGTGAGTGTGTGTGAATGGTTGATGTGTGTTTGTCCGAGTGCGTGCTCTGTCTACTTCAGATCCAGGTCTTCATGGTGTAGGTGGCTGTGTGGCCCGGGTCCCTGGCTGCTCTGGTGCATCTGGCTTGCCTTGGCGTCATCATCCCTCATCCGCCACCTATCTATTCCCATACATTTTATTGCTTGTTATCTGTGTTTACAACATCTATTGCACGTCTGTCCGTCCTGGGGAGGGATCCCTCCTCTGTTGCTCCCCTGAGGTTTCTTCCTATTTTTCTCCCTGTTAAAGGGGTTTTTTAGGGAGTTGTTCCTCATCCGATGTGAGGGTCTAAGGACAGAGGATGTTGTATTTTTCTGTAAAGCCCTTTGGGACAAATTTGTATTTGTGATTCTGGGCTATACAAACAAATAAAATTGAATTGAAATTGAATTGATTGAGGAGGTCACAGGCATGGGGAAAAAATAAAGAGAGGGGAGATAGGGCTGCTGGATTTTGTCTTCGATGTGATGCTCCCAGAGGTAAGAAGGTCAATCTAGCTTGCTTGGGAAATGGAAGGAAATTATTGGATAGTCAATTTTATTCCTCTGGAAAGCATAAAAACAAAAGAGTGCTCCCTTTACAGCATCATAAGGTATGATTGGATCATGTATCTATTTTTCAGCTTTTGATCAAAATCCTTAAAGAAGAAGGCTTGATAAGGCTGAAGGCAGAGAGCATGATGGCCAGTGGGAGCCTCTTTTAAGCCCCACCACCATCACCACCACCTGCTACCGCCTACCACCCGCTACCACCTACCACCTACCACCTACCACCTACCACCTACCGCCTACCACCTACCACCTACCACCTACCCCCGAGAGAACATGATGGCCAGTGGGAGCCTGGCGACCCCCGTTCATTGTCTTTTCATTGTTGTGTGTTCATTTATTTGTTTGTCTGTTCTGTTTTATGCTTTGCAGTTGGTTTTTGATTAAGTATGGAAGTGAATAAAGACGTTGTTTACAAAAAAGAGAACTCCAAGTCAAGTTATTATTGCCAGTATGATAGTGTAATATTGTGTTTTATTGGATTCCAGAAATAAAATAGAATTAACAGAAGACTGACAATAGGAAAATATAATTGTTGCATTCATTTAATAGCTAAACCTGATCATGAACACATTTGTAGACCCAGGAAATACCTGTTCTGTTGCAGTGACAAATGTCTGGGGCATTGTGTTGCCCATGATGCCCCCGCTCATCCCTGAAGATCCCTGGTGGGTGAAAATATGACCAGCAGGACTGAAGTCATTTTGCTAAGCTGCTCTTCTCTGCCTTTGAACAAACTGTGTGGGGAGCTGTGTCTGTGCAGTGTTTGAATGATATTTGCTCCAGAGGCAGATTAATACACCAGGAATCTACAACAACTTCCCTTCCTCCCCAGCAGTCTGCAGCACAAAAGACTGACGAAACATCTGCAGCATCTTAATGTCAAGAGATCTGCGGTCCGTTTCCCCAAGCAGGTTCAACAAACTCCGAGTGTTAACCCGAACTCTGAGATGATCTACATACTAATATAAAAACATAGTTCAAACAGGTAAGACCTCGGCATAATCTCATGCGCGGTCTTATAACCATCTCCCGACGAATCTTTAATTCTGTGTGCAGGAACACTGCACCTTCATCCACGGGATCGCTGTCGAAAGGACATGCCATGTTCGCCACCTAACTACTAATGGACTTCTAATAAAGGCCTACTGACTGTTTTTTTTTTTTTTTTTTTTTTAAATAACAGACAGCAGAACTAATATGCCACGCCAAAACTGGCCTGCTGACTGAATGAATGAGGAAGTTAAATCCCGTGTGTGGCTGAAAGAGGGCGGACACAGAGAGAAACTCGAGGTTTCATGAGAAAAACCTGGTCCTGACCAGGTTAGTTTCATGGAGTCTGTTACTGCGGTAACTGACCGAGAGCTTAAGTTACCTCCCTCTGTGAAACAGGCTGGAGTTACCCCTCTTTCTCTGCTTTGAGTTCCCTCCCTCTGTGAAACAGGCTGGAGTTACCCCCCTTTCTCTGCTTTGACTTACCTCCCTCTGGGAAACGGAAAACTCAGAGTTTCCCTCATTTCAGGGTGAACAGACTCTGTTTTCACTAAACCTGCTTTGGGAAACGGAGCCCTGAGCTTCCTTAAGAAAAAGAGGTGGCTCAGACAGCACAGTTCCCCAACCTGACAAACTGGCTGAACTAACTTTCCAAACTCTCTTTATTTAAACAGTCAATAATTCACAAATAACATACAAAAGGAACAGGAACAGACAATGGCAGGGGGTTAAAGTACAGACAGAAAAATTCATCAGCGTGTAAGAATACTATATTGGACACATAGATCTATGGTTCTGATGGCCTTCTTATTCTGAGCAAAGTCAATTGTTGAAATGTATTGTTTGAGTTCACTTTCAAAAATTAAAAAAGAGGGTTTGTGATTAGAGAATTTGGATTTGTGAATGTGATATTTTGCAAGTAATAAAAATCAGACTGATGATGTAATATTGTTTTGTTTTGGTAGCAGTATAAGAAAAAAACAATACATTCTCATATGTGAGGGGAAAACCACAGTCAATATGTTGGGAAATAAAAGTACACACATGTTGGCAAAAAGTACAGGAGGAGGGACAGGAGCAAAAGAGATGACATAGATCCTCAGGAGCCACTTCACAAAATGAACAGTCCACTATAATGTCCTCTTTGTATCGCTGAAGAAAAACTTTGCAGGGATAGAAACCATTAATTATTTTAAAAGTCACTTCCTTAGCTTTATTTATAATAAGATATTTAGAAGGCAGATACCCTTTTTTTTTTTTTTTTCCTTTTCAGGTTTGAAAATAGGTTATTCCAGAAAGAGAACAATTGGAACAGAGACAAAGGCGTGGATTGGATATGGGCGGGGATTAACTAACTTCCGCTTGAGACTTCCGGCATGGATCGGATAAATGGCGGCGCCCTTGTACCACAGATCGTGACTGCAGGAAGGTTCTCTTGGGGAGGAGAACAGTAGAAGAAGGAGGAGGAGGCCGGAACTGGGTCAGTTTTACAGGAGAAGCGGGAGAACTGAAGCAGGGTGAGTACCGCCACAACAACAACAACAACAACAACAACAACAACAACAACATAAGCAGTTTATATTAGTAGTGTTGTTGTTAATCCGCCGGATTAAAACACAGGTAAACACACAGGTAATGTGAGTTAAACGGGTACAAACTTTTTTCTTCAATTCGTTTTCAGGATACAATGTTTTAAAACAGAGACATTGTTTTTATGTTTTTAAATATCATAGTTTCTTTGTAAAAGGGTAGACAATATAAGCTTTGGCTTCAGCCTACGCCTTTTCGGTACCACTATAATTAGTGGACTAGATTGTAAATTATATATTTTCTTTTAAATGGACCGAAATAAAGTACTACTCCTCGTCGTCGTCATGGTTACGGGCGGCTGTGATCGATCCTTCTGATCGGCTCTTTGGATGAGAACGGCTCCGATTCACAACAACACAACAAACCGCGTTTGTTATCAACTGTTTTCTATTTTATTCGGGAAAAAGAAAAACAACACAAAGCATGTCAAAATGTGGTAGGTCGCGTTTGTAAGTAAACAGTCAATAAAATAGTGCAAAAAAAAAAAAAGATAAAAAACGTTAGTGTGACAATAAACTCACTCAGAGACTTTAAAATTCTGCACACATTCGTTTCTATGGCTAGTTTTTGTTTGTTTGTTTGTTTGTTTGTTTTTGAGGAGGGAATTGTGCACACTTGTTGTTCCAATTCCTAAATACAAAGAAAACAGTTTTTTTAATTGTAAATTTGTGTTTGTGAAAGTGGAATATGTTTAGAATGTATTTCGTCACTTGTTATTATTCAAAATTTTAACTTCATTACCTTTTCACCATTTGACATGAACGCAGCACCGGGGCTTTTCTTTTGAAGAGGCCGTTTAGTTGTTCCGGTCCGGGCAGGAAGCAGGCCAGGAGAACAGTAGAAGAAGAAGGAGAAGGAGGAGGCCGGAAGGAGGTCAGTTTTACAGGAGAAGCGGGAGAACTGAAGCGGGGTGAGTACCGCCACAACGACAACATGAGCAGTTTATATTATCACTGTTGTTGTTAATCCGCCGGATTAAAACACAGGCACACACACAGGTAATGTGAGTTAAACGGGCAGCCGGGATTTGACTCCTCGTCGTCATGGTTACGGGCTGTGATCGATTCATGTGATCGGCTCTTTGTCTTTGTGTGTGTGTGTGTGTGTGTGTGTGTGTGTGTGTGTTTTGATGCTATACCGTGTTGTGATGACACACACACACACACACACACACACACACACACACAGCGTTTGAAAGTAAACAGTCTGCCTGTGCACCGGCACTGTGACCTGCTGGATCCGGATTGAACCGGATCAGAGTCTTGCTGGAAGAAGCCAGGCTAACGACCCCATAGACTTCAAGTCATTATGCTAAGCTAACAGCACTGCGCAGTATGAACAAACCGCTAGTTTTCTGCTGACTGGGTTTGTTCAGACTTGTGTCCACAACAGTGACTGTCCAAACTTTAAGGAGCGGCGAAAGATGTAAACAAATACGGGTCTTACAGTTTTATTGATCAGAGCAGATCGATCACCAGGCGGCTCTCCATCCACCGCAGAAGAGGCTCGAACTTTTCTTGAACTAATTCAAGGAAACAACATCAATGTAACCAACAGAGTTTTGATTTTTGACGGCCGCCCCTGTAGATAGATAGATTTACTTTATTGATCCCAAACTGGTCTTACCTGAAGCACAAGCCTAAATTTGATTTTGTCTGTATTGTTGCCTTGTGAGATATGAATGCCTCCTGAATATCTAGATAGATAGATAGATAGATATACTTTATTGATCCCAGCCAGGGAAATTCTGGAGATAGATATACTTTATTGATATTTATCTAGATAAGGATGCATCATTCAGTCTTGTTGGCTAACACAAAAACTTCAGCCATAGTATTAACCCCTTACTGCCTGAATTTATTTACAATTATCTAAAAAAAAAAAAATATGTTTGTGTTCTTGCCTTCAAGCACATGCTAAATCATTGGCAGTAGAGTGCTTCCAATACAATTCTTGGTGTGTGTGTGTGAAATAGCTATGCATCAACATCCCAGGCATCAGTGGGATTCACACACCACCTCGGCTGCATTAAGACCGGAAGTGGTTTGATGTGACTTCGTGACAAGAGTCTACAAGGGGTTAATGTCAGACGTGCTGAGGTTTTCCAATTTCCACAGAGACAGAAAACAATGCGTCACACTGCATTTACATAACAATAAGCATGGAAGTGGTTAATGAATGGTGGGGGTGTGTGTGTGTGTGTGTGTCCTCTCAGATGGCCTGACATCCAGGGGATGGAGAAGAGGATATCAGCAGGTCCACCTCTAAGCAGGGAAGGAGCTGCACCTTCAGACACAAAGTAAGAGCTTCTGTTATCCTGTGAGATGTGGTTTCATCTCAGAACCTGTCCTGCATGTGAAGGAACTCCTCAGTTGCACTAACTGGCTGGTTTTCAAAGCCAGGTCCGGTGGCGAGGGCTGAAAGACAGGTGTTAATTTTACAGACATTACGATATAATTCACAGTTTCAGTAGCAATGATTGTTTTTGCATTATAACTTTCATTTTCACTTTAAAAAAAGCTGTTAAAATGATGATGGTGTGATTGTCGCTCGGCTCTGTGCCGAACAAACATCTTCTCCATCTGGAAAATACACTGTGTATGCCAGGCCGTCTCTAAAGGCTGAATTATGCTTCAGCGTTAGAAGAGCGTACGGGGGTTGTGCGAAGCTCGCATTTCCTACGCAGCGTGTGTGTCCAACATACCTCTGCGAAACACACTGAGCAATTCTCCTCCCACCAACGTAGACCCTGTGACGTATGGTCGCTGCTCTTCTGTACGTCTTGAGAGGCGCCAGGCGTTCTTCCGCGAGATCCAGCATTCTCCAAAGTTTTCAAACACAACCGACGAGTCGAGACACAACAGTTGTTTTAAAAACGGCGCTGTCGGCCGGCGCAACAACAGGATGTGATGCCGGTTGCAGCGAAGTGCCGGAAATGATGTACTTCAGCGGACCAATCACAGCTCTTGTGGGGCTGCGTAGGGTCCGCGTAGTTACAATTTTTGGGAGGCGCGCGGCAAGGCTCTGCGACGGTCGCACAACCCCCGTAAGCTTCGCACAACCTCCGTACGCTCTTCCTACGCGGAAGCATAATTCAGCCTTAAAGCACCAGCAACAGTGTTTTGTCACATTTTACCATCATCAACAAAGCATTCACTAGAAGTTTTTTGAAGTTGGTTGAATCTCATCATAATTTGTCAGTGTTCAAATATCACGACAAAACAATTTAACCATGCAATAAGCAAATTAGCCCAAAAAATTACCAGGAACATTAGCAAAGAAAGCAATTAAATTATGATTGTGATTTTTTTTAATAGATATTTAAAGGATAACAACAATAATAATGATTAGACTGATATTTGTAAAGGTCAGATCAGTGATGTTGGATCAGTTTTCTGGCGTTTAATACTTGTGAAAGGCTGAACACAAACCAAAACATCTCATGATGTAACGTTAGTAAAACGACTTCTCAAATGAATCCTCGCAGTCCTCCAGGTCCTGGTTCTCCACATGGATTTCTTTATAGATTGTCGAAGATGTTTTACTTCTCATCCAAGAGGCTTCTTCAGTTCTGACAGACTGGTGGGACTTCCAGGCTGTTTAACCTGTGCGAGGACGTTATTCAGGTCGTTGATAGAAAGTTGACCCTAAAAACCTTTCACTCCAGGAGCCAGGTGTCCCTAACGGCCCTTATTCACTCCTGGAGCCAGGTGTCCCTAACGGCCCTTATTCACTCCTGGAGCCAGGTGTCCCTAACGGCCCTTATTCACTCCTGGAGCCAGGTGAATCTACCAACACTGAATACGGTCGTCACAACAGGAAACAGCCTCTAATGATCCAGTGGTATCGGTGACCTGGAGAACGTCCCCACAGGTTAAACAGCTGGGACTCCCCACCAGTCTGTCAGAGCTGTAGAAGCTTCTTGGACAAGAAGAGAAACATCTTTACAGTCCAGCTGACCTTGACTCACCTGTATGTGGTTAGCTTTGCTGTATTATTTTCTTCCTAGTTTGGTCCATGTTCTTGCTGTGACCCCCTGCTCTGTGGCTGCTAGTGTCACTTTCCTAGCAATACCCACTTGACACGCCCACAGGATTATACACCCAAAACCCACCTCAACATTGGGGAAAGGACCGTTTCATGGTTGTTGTTTTTTTCCCGTTAAAACATTGTTTTATACTTAATAAGAATATCCTTCATTTCTACAGGAAGAGGAAGCACAGCGAGGCTATGGAGGAGCAGCTGTCCTGCAGACTGCAGACACCCAGTCAAACCAGCACAGTGGACGGCGGTCTGCAGGAGGTTTTAGACAAGCATAAGATCAGTCTGAGCACGAGATGTGAATTTGTGACAGAAGGAACTGCTGCAGCAGGAAGTGGAACCCCCCTCGACAGGATCTACACTGAGCTCTACATCGCAGAGGTACAGAAGGAAAGGGTTAAAGACGTTGTTCTGAAGATTGGCAGAAAACCCAAGATAACCCTCCATGACACTCCAATCAGGTGCCAGGACATCTTTAAACCCTTACCTGGCCAAGACACACACATCAGAGTAGTTGTGACGCAGGGCGTTGCTGGCATTGGAAAAACCTTCTCAGTGCAGAAGTTCACTCTGGACTGGGCAGAGGGCTTGGAAAACCAACATGTCAGTCTTGTGGTTCTGCTTTCGTTCCGGGAGCTGAACTTGATCAAAAATGAGCGCTACAGTCTTCTCCAGCTGCTCCGTGTTTTCCATCCAACATTACAGACGGTCACAGCAGAGCAGCTCACCGTCTGTAAAGTCGTGTTCATCTTTGACGGCCTGGATGAAAGCAGGTTTTTATTGCATTTCCAGAACAATGAGGTCGTGTCTGATGTCACACGGACGACATCAGTAAACGTGCTGTTGACAAACCTCATCAAGGGGAATCTGCTTCCCTCGGCTCTCCTCTGGATAACTTCCAGACCTGCGGCGGCCAATCAGATCCCTCCTACATGTGTGGACAGGGTAACAGAAGTGCGAGGGTTCACTGACCTCCAGAAGGAGGAGTACTTCAGGAGAAGATTCAGTGATGAGAAGCTGTGCAGCAGAATCATCTCACACATCAAGGCGTCCAGGAGCCTCCACATCATGTGCCACATCCCAGTCCTCTGCTGGATCACTGCTACAGTTCTGGAGCACATGTTGACTACAGACCAGAGAGGAGAGCTGCCCAAGAGCCTGACTGACATGTACTCACACTTCCTGCTGGTTCAGACACAGAGGAAGAAGCACAAGTACCATGAGAGACATGACAGAAGTCAGCAGGAGCTGATGGAGACTGACAGGGAAGTTCTTCTGAAGCTGGGCAGGCTGGCGTATGAACATCTGAAGAGAGGCAACCTGATGTTCGACCAAGAAGACCTGGAGGAGTGTGGTCTTGATGTCACAGAGGCCTCAGTGTACTCAGGAGTGTGCACAGAGATCTTCAAAACAGAGTGTGTGCTCCTCCAGAGAAGAGTCTACTGCTTTGTTCATCTGAGCATTCAGGAGTTTCTCGCCGCAGTCTACATCTTCTACTGCTACATCAGTGGGGACATGAAGGTACTGAACACATTCCTGGGAAGAGCCAGCAATGGACAATCTCTGGATGTCGTCCTGAAGGCAGCAATGCTCAGTGCCCTGCAGAGAAAAAATGGCCACCTGGACCTCTTTGTCCGCTTTCTTCATGGCCTCTCACTGGAGTCCAACCAGAGGCTCTTAGGAGGCCTGCTGGGTCAGACAGAGAGCAGACCAGAAGACATCCAGAGAGCCATCAACAACCTGAAGGAGATGAACACCTACAAGTTATCACCTAACAGAAGCATCAACATCTTCCACTGTTTGATGGAGATGAACGACCTCTCAGTACATCAGGACATCCAAGAGTTCCTGATGTCAGAAAACAGATCAGGGAAGGGACTCTCTGCGATCCACTGCTCAGCTCTGGCCTACATGCTGCAGATGTCAGAGGGGGTTCTAGATGAGTTTGAGCTGCATAAGTGCAACACACCATTGGAGGGACGACAGAGACTGATCCCAGCAGTGAGGATCTGCAGGAAGGCTCGGTTAGTCCTGATGTGAATACAGATGTTACACAACAGCGCAGGGCCACAGTCTTAACTGACACTAGGGCTGGGCAATACAATGATATTATATTAATCTCGTGATATAAGACTAAATATTGTCTGAGATTTTGGGTACTGTAACATCATGATAATATCGTGAATAGTTGTCTTTTCCTAGTTTTAAAGGCTGCATTACGGTAAAGGGATGGGGATTTCTGAGCTTGATAGACTACTCTTGCCTTCATCAACACATCTTATCGTCTTGTGTGATTTTATTATTAATATTCCACCAAATATTGGCGCATAACTCTGTCCACAGTTTTGGTGTTACCCCCACACACCAAACATGACAAATGTGCAGCAAGTGTTAGGACTTTTTTAAGCATTCCCACTCAGCGAAATTCATTTATTTTTTCCCTTCTCTATTCCAAAAAAAATGGAAGCCGTGCAACAGAAGTAACATGTTAATTTTTGGAATGATCCAACTTACAGATTTTTCGCAGTTTAAGTGGGTTTTTTTTTTGTTTGCTTGAAAATTTTGGCACAGCAAACAGATATGTGGATTCAGAACAGTTGTTATTACAATTACTACATGACGCGTGTGTTCTACCAGAACTTCTTATGACCTGCCATTGAAGCTTGTTTGTTTTACAGTAGCCACATTATTTATTTATAGCAATAGTGGTATAATGCTATACTTTTGTTCTCTGTTTGTTTAAAAAAAAAAATTAATAAACAATTTGTAATTTCAGACTTTGTAGTTGTGGACTCACAGATTCACACTATCAAGTCGTGGCCTCGGCGCTGGAGTCCAACCCCTCCCATCTGAGAAACTTGGACCTGATGTTCAACCGCATCCCGGATTCAGGAATGGAGCTGCTGTCTGCTGCACTGAAGAGCCCACACTGCAGACTGGAGACTCTGTGGTCAGACATCATCAATATGATGAATATTACTGTGACAATTTGAGGAATGAATCTGCTAGTGTAATGGAGCCCATTGACCCTAACCCTGATGCTGATCTCTCCTTTCGTGCTGACTGAGAGAAAGTGGGGACCTCAGTTTAAGTCAGACCGTTTAGCACTCCCTGAGATCTACCTCAGAAAAGCTCAGCTCCAGAGACTGAGCTGAGGACCAAAGCAGACATCTTGATAACCTTCATGGTCTTCTTGTTGTTGAAAGTTGCATCAGATTGCAGTTCTCACTCTGGGTGCAGATAAAGTAGTTTTTAAGGATTTATCCCGATATAAACGGCTCCAGTGAAGAACTGCAATGAAATGATCCAGAATATCTGTGTGCAAAGTCAGAATCCGTAAAAGAGCTCAACAGCTGAGCAGTTATCCCTCGTTTATATTACACTGGATGGTTTCAGTGAGCATTTCTGTCCAGTTTTATGTTGTAACTACATGCTGTATTCTCCTTAGGTTGCCTTGTTGCAGCTTGTCAGAGAGCAGCTGTGCTTCCTTGGCCTCGGTTCTGAGGTCACACCCCCACCTGAGAGAGCTGGAACTGAGTGAGAACTACGAGCTGCAGGATTCAGGAGTGAAGCTGCTGTCTGCTGCACTGGAGAGTCCAAACTGCAGACTGGAGACTCTGAGGTCAGACTGCATTTCATTTTTGTAATTCTGTGTAGATGCAAGTGTAAAATAATGTACTATTTAACATACAGCACTTGATTTCGTTTACATGTAATCTTTTGCATTATTCGATTTTGTCTGACCAATAGGCGGTATGGGTGCTAAGCCATGGCCTTCTACAGCTTCCACTTTAGCTTTTGCTCTCGTATGGAGCAACAAGTTGGACATGATTCACAACATTAGCTCGCCAACTCCGTCTTCAGTCTGTAGAGCAACACTTCGTGTCGAGACTGGATGGCTTTAAACTGATTTACCATCAAGGAGCATTTTATTTTATTATAACAGCTGCATGCTTTATTCTTCATTCAGATTGATTGGCTGCCAGTTGTCGGAGAGCAGCTGTGCTTCCCTGGCCTCAGCTCTGAGGTCCGACCCGTCCCATCTGAGAAAGCTGGACCTGAGTCGGAATAAGGTTCTGGATTCAGGAGCCAAGCTGCTGTTTGCTGGACTGGAGAGTCCAAACTGCAGACTGGAATTTCTGTGGTCAGGCACTCCTCTTACTTTAGTAATTTTGCAGTTTTGTTAAAAATATTGAATCATTTATTTAAGGTGGGGTAGGAAGTTGGTGTCATTTGGCCACAATAATATTTCAGCATGTTGTAATTCAAGTGGTCTGAGAGAAAACTAGACGTCTGTGCCTCCTCTTGGCTGTTTATTCAGGCTTTGGAAACTCGTCTGTGACCGAAGACTTAGGCCAATCACGGGTCATTTCAGAGAGGAAATGTTCTTATTCCTATGCTGACTTTTAGAGCACGTTTGGGTTTGGCCACTGTTTAAATCACTGACTTACTAACCCCTCACATGCCTAAATGCAGCCTGCGATCCTCCGGCAGAGGTTTGTTAGTAGTTCTTAGGGTCAAGGCTAAAAACCTGAGGAGACCAAGCCTTTGGAGTTTGGGCCTCACGACTCTAGAATGACCCGCCGGAGGAGATCAGGCAGGCTAGCTCTGTGCACGATGTGATTTAATCTGATTACTAGATACTTTTCAGAGCAGCAACAAGGTTGCATATAAACTCTCTGCCTGAGGGATAGCAGAGTTGGTTTAACTAGGGTAGTACAGGATGGTTTCAAGCAGTAGTTTCTGTGGAGGAACATTTTATTTTATGTTATATTCACATGATTTCTTCTTTATTCAGGCTGAGGAGCTGTGGCTTGACAGAGAGCTGCTGTGCTTCTCTGGCCTCGGCTCTGAAGTCCAACCCCCATCTGACAGAGCTGGACCTGAGTGAGAACGAGCTGGAGGATTCAGGACTGGAGCTGCTGTCTCCTGAACTGGAGAGACCAAACTGCAGCCTGAAGACTCTGACGTAAGACTGCATTTTCAGTAAGAAAAGAAGTGTTTGTTTGGATGTTGACTAATGGTGAATGAATTCTGTGATGGCATTCATTTTGAAGACTCCATGTACTGCCATTATGCCGATCCACTCTGACCAGCTTACTGGTAAAACCCATCCACCGTATGGTACAGGGCACTGGCTATGGCAAAGTATTTAAGGACTGGAGCACTCAGAACCTCAGTATGACAAAGAACCGCACCCACAAAACCCCTGCTGAATGTACTTTACTCTTAAAGCAACAACATTTTGTCATAAAGTGCAGGGTGTCATGCACGAATGTTTCAGTCTGTTTCAGAGCTGCATGCTTTCTTCTTTATTCAGATTGATACGCTGCAGGTTGACAGAGAGCAGCTGTGCTTCTCTGGCCTCGGCTCTGAAGTCCAACCCCCATCTGGCATACCTGGACCTGAGCCACAACAACCTGAAGGATTCAGGAGTGAAGCTGCTGTGTGCTGGACTGGAGAGTCCAAACTGTAGACTGAAGACTCTGAGGTCAGGCACCTTTTTATTCAGTTGTGTTTACATCATTATTGTGTGAATATTGTGGTGGCATTTTGAGGATATGTACAGCGAACATGCTGATCCACACTGGCAGAGGCAGCACTCAGAGGGTGGAGCATTTTCACCTCAACTCTCCTGTCCGCCAGACAACTTTGCAAGAGTTGTGCTTTTGCAGCAAACTGGAGGCAGAAACAGTGGAGCTGAGACTGTGACCTGGGGCTTGAAGCACGCAGCAGATCTGCAGATCACACTCCACCTGCAGCTGCTGCTGCAGGTGGAGTGTGCTTCTCGCCACAGGGAATATGTTCTGCAATCTGAACTGATGATGATCACTGATGGTGCAGGGTCAAGAGTGAGGTTCAAACGACAGCTGGGGTTGGGTCGGATAACTTCCCATTCATTCTGAATCTCGTTTGTGGACTTAAGTGATGTTAAAAAAACGGTGAGAGCTGCATCCAACCAGTTTTTCTTTGTAGGGAGTTAGGTACTGTGTATTACTCATTACTGTGAAGATGTGATGGGACAGTCTTCCACAAGGAACATGGGCAGCACAGATCCTGTTCTCACATCCTTCTTGCAGTTGCATTGCCTCAAGAGGAGACCTTGAAAGTAGGGAAAATGATCTACCTGTTTCAGAAGCGTGTTCCAGATGGTGATGTTGAAATCTGGAAAGGTTGTTCTTGGGCGTGTACTTTGTTTTTCTGGATGTTTATGGTCAGACCAAAGCGTTCTTCATATGCGTTCCTGAAGTACTTAACCGATTTGTTGAATCTTCTCAGAGCTGTGAAGCATTGTTGTCTGCATACTGCAGTTCAGTGATCCAGGTGACGTTGCTTAGTCTTTTGAACAGTCTGGAGAGATTGAAATTGAGAAGTTGTCCATTGAGGCGATACCTGATGTCCACTCCTGGACTGGTTGTCGTTGATGGATCGTGGATCATGGCCGTCTGCTACAGGGAGTGCTGCAGAAAGTCCTCATTCTGGTTTCAGTCCATTGGTGATTGGAAGGTGTTTTTTGATGAGATACTTGGATGAGTATTACAAATCGATCAGGACAGCCAAAGTCTTTTACAACTTCCACATGGCAGATCTCGGTATGGTGTCAAAGGCCTTTCCCCAGTCGTAGAGCACTAGAAGAAAGGCTCTTGTTTTCTCTACCCTTCTCATGTAGCTGTCTTGCACAAAATATCATGTCGAGTGTTCCCTCCGAAGTCAGGCAGGACCTTCTCTGTTTCAGGTTAAGGTGTTTAAATGTACAGCTGTTGTTGTTGTTGTTGTTGTTGTTTTTTTAAACTTCCATGTTTCTGATTCGATCATCAGTGATGGATTGGTTTCAAAGTTTTTCCATCTATGAATATGTAACAGTTGCATGTTTTTTCTTGATTCAGACTGGATCACTGCGTCTTGTCACCGGGCAGCTGTGCTTCTCTGGCCTCTGTTCTGAAGTCCAACCCCCATCTGACAGAGCTGGACCTGAGTTATAACTATGTGCTGGATCCAGGAGTGAAGCTGCTGTCTGATGGGTTGGAGAGTCCAAGCTGCAGACTGAAGACTCTGAGGTAGAGAATCTTTCCTTTTGTGAAGCTCTACTTGAACAGCAGCAACTCTTTGTTAACAACATTATTTCTCTGCAGGTTGAAAAATACTTTCATCACAAATGAAGGCTGTGCTTCTCTGGCCTCAGCTCTGAAGTCCAACCCCCATCTGACTGAGCTGGAACTGAATCAGAACCAGCAGATGCAGGTTTCAGGAGTGAAGCTGCTGTCTGCTGGACTGGAGAGTCCAAACTGCAGACTGGAAACTCTCAGGTAGAGAATCTCTTTGCCCTCTGTGAAGCTCTACTTGAACAGCAGTTCTGGATGTTAAAATCGTTCTTTTTCTGCAGGCTGAAAAATTGTAAGATCACAGATGAAGCCTGTGCTTTTCTGGCCTCTGCTCTGAAGTCCAACCCCCATCTGACAGAGCTGGACCTGAGTGAGAACTACGAGCTGCGGGATTCAGGAGCGGGGCTGCTGTCTGCTGGACTGCGGAGTCCAAACTGCAGACTGAAGACTCTGAGGTAGAGAATCTCTTTGCCCTCTGTGAAGCTCTACTTGAACAGCAGCAGTGGTTTGTTAAAATGATGAAAGCTTTCTGATTTCTTTCTTTTTTAAAAAAAAATTCAGATTGAAAAACTGCAGTTTGTCAGAGTTCAGCTGTGCTCCTCTGGCCTCGGCTCTGAAGTTCAACCCCTCCCACCTGACAGAGCTGGACCTGCGTGGAAACGACAGGATGTACATCTCAGCAGTGAAGATGCTGTGTCCTCTTGTGAGAATCAATATTACAGAGTGGATGTTCAGAGGTCAGTCCATGTTGAAAAACTTCATCGTTTGCTCTCAATCCAGTATCAAACCAAAGAAAAACAATATTAAGTGGACCTACAGACAGCTGTTGTTTTCATCCCAACAGATTGAAGTAAAGCTGGATTTCAGCAGACACCCTGCCAGATCTAAGTGTTGACAGAAGAATCGGCTTGATGTTTCTCATCCCTGGTGTGTCTTCTCACATCCAGACACATCCAACAGAAAGGTCCGTCTGTCTGAGGACAACAGGAAGACCGACATGAGGAGCAGTTTATTTTCACTTCAGTTCAACCCACAGGACGTTGTTACAACATAGAGCAATTGTATATGTTATTATTATTTTCTAAATGGTGACATTTTATTGTGACGCCTGGACCGCTGTATCGCAAACATAAACCAAACTTTCTTTCCACATCATAGTACAGAAGGCGAACTCACTTGATGTTTGTGTCCAGAGCTAAATGAAACAGATAACTCCCCTGGGTTATGCTCATGGATCAGATTTTGTTTTACCTCAGTATTTATTGCTGTGCTTTTAGCCCCTGTTATGTTTTCATGTCATCTGTTCTTTTGTTAGGTGTTTTATACTTGCTGCAAATAAAACTTCCATTGGGACAATAATGGTAAAACTTAACACAGTATTTTAACAATGTAATAAAACAATGAGCACGTCATAAAATAACCTTTGATCTCAGTCAAAGCAGGATTCTCTCCTTTCAGTTTAAGAAATTAATTTAATTGACAGTGATCAACATGCTGGGGATGTAATGTGGGTGGGCTGTATTGCTCTACTTTTTTTTTTTTTCTTATATTGATGCTGCATCCGTCAATAAAATGTTGAAAATCAAAGTCCTGTCTGTCTAATTGTTGATCACATCGCTCACTCGGCTCGCTGTGGAGGAGAGTTCCTCCTTCACTCTCCAACATGGAACAACATGCAGCGTTCTCTGGCCTAAACTGAGCTCAGCTGCCCTAAACTGTGCCCTAAAAGTCGTCACTGTAGTCTTCCCATTGGTGATCATGTCATGGTAACAAGGTAACGGTCCACACCTGGGCGTCGTGTTAACACCTGGAGTCAGGAAAATCAAGCAATGACCACCTGACTATAGAGTGAGCACATGGGAGGAGGCCTACTGAAACCATCCCAGCCAGACTGTCTCCAGAGAGTAATTTGCACATCCGCTGAGGAACTGAGTTACCATACAGGATAACAAAAGGTTGCCCGACCTGCATCAGGAAGTGCCTCAAACAGTTTGAGATGCTCAGGGTTCACACCTACACTGCTGAACCCACAAAAAGCATCGCAGTGAGCTCGGAGCTGAGCCTGAGGGCCGTGCTCTCAGTTTACTGGTTGGTGTTTGTTCCAGCCCTCACCTGAGCTCACAACCTCAGCCAGGTGACCAACAGAATCAGAGCGCATGAACAAGTGGTGGAAAGGTGTAGAGCCACAACTCCTCTGCATTGGAAGGAGCGAATTTAAGTAAAAACACCTCCTGAGCAGAGACCCAGAGCACTTTGGGGTGAATATAATATAAAGCAGGATGTTGTCTCCCCTGTTATTATTAATGATCTGGCTGTGGAAGTTGTGCAAAATTATAAATACCTTGGGACTGTAATTGACCACAAATTAACCTTTGAGCATCAGATTGACCAGGTATGTAAGAAAGCTCACCAACGCATGTATTTTTATCGCAAACTCAGGCATTTTAATGTGGACAGCACTTTTATGAAGATGTTTTACTCTTGTTTTATTGAGTCTGTTCTTACCTTTTCTTTTATCTGCTGGTACGGGTTTTTAACTTTAAAAAACAAAAAACGTCTGCAGAGCATTGTACATGAGTGTAGCAAGATTGCTGGGGCTACCCTAAATGACCTGCCATCCATCTGTAAAAACAGAGCCATTAAGAAAGCCAGATCAATCCTAGATGATCCTAGTCACCCCCTCCACTCAGAGTTCACACTGCTTCCGTCCGGCCGTAGATTTGTATCTAAAAGATGTAAGACCAGCAGACACAAGAACCCACTGTCACTAGTTTTTTAAACACTGTCACATGACTGTTTTTTTTTTTTAACTAGTACAGTTCATTGTTTTACACTGGTTTTATTGTATATATATATATATATATATATATATATATATATATATATATATTTTTTTTTTTTTTTTTTTTTTTTTTTAAGTTGTATTTATTCATCATGTCCACTGTTTTGGTGAGTTTAATGTCTATGTATGTATGGAGGAGTGTTCTCTCTGCTGGCTGCACAACAAATTGCCCCACTGGGGATAATAAAGTTACCTTGATTCTTGAGCCTCAAGACCCCCCAGGTGGAGCTGATGGGCGAGGCCTGCCATAACCCAGATAAGCAGCAGAGAGAGGCTGGAGAGACGTACAATATACAAGGGTTTGTAGGACAGTACAGGGAGACTTTGACCCTGTGTGCCTACAGTGAAATGTTGAAAGACGTAAATGAAGCCGGCGTGGGGATTTCATGCTGGAGAGCAGGCGCAGTCGTGTCTGAAACGTCAGAAACAAGAATTTCCTGACATGAATATCAGCCCGACACTAACATAATGATGATAAGACTGAACAAGACAGAACAACACACATCATCACCACACACCAGAGTGTCACATGATCCCATGAAAAGGGATCATCAACTTTTGCCTTCACAATAAAAGTGCAGCAGTAGAAATTAAGACCTAAACCTGTGCAGCCCACATGGAGGCCAAATGGAAAGTCTCCATTTAAATGCAGAGGGGAACTTTCAACATAATTATCATGCCAACTTTTAGTATTTATCATCGGATCACAGGAAAACAAACCGTCATGCTGTTACTCTGAAAAGTCGTCTTCTTGTTTGGGCCTCTGAAAGTGAAAGTGTGAACGCAGCTTTAGACTCCATGTAGACACGACAGAGACGAGCAGGAGGTGAATGTTATTCCAACATTATTATTGTTATAATCTGACTGGAAAGGTCTGTCAATCAGCTGTGAGTCTGTGGACAAGCTGGACAATACACACTGTTTGAGTTAGACACTTTTCCTCTGTTTATTCAGGCAGTCTAGGTGGGGAGCGAATCTCATTATTACATAATGTCTAAGTATAAAAAATATTTAGGAAAGGTAAAGAGATGTAAGAAAAGTCAGCCTTATAAGACGCACCTAAAGATCCATTTATATTCTTTGGCTTTTAACTTTTCTTAGCCTGTTTTCATCTTTTAACTTGTTCCATTGTCATTTTTATTTGATGGCCTCTGCAAAGTCCTGATTTTAGCGCCATCTGTCTGTAGTGCCCGTATGTACTACAGTAATATTTTGTCTGTGTATTTTATTGTGTTTGTGAAGCACTTTGGTGCAAAAGGATGACATTGTGTGTGTGTGTGTGTGTGTGTGTTTGTGTGTATCCAGAAGATGAGTGTGTGTGTGGAGGAAGAGGAGGGCAGAGCAGCGTCTCCAGTGTCCAGCTGTGTGTCTATGAAGAGTGACCGATCTAAACATAATCCTCCAGACTTCAGTGATGAACCTGCACCTTCAGACACAAAGTAAGACGACGTCACTGTCAGAGGGAATGTGATGACAGGAGACAGAAGATGAAACTCTGCTGAGATTAATGAGATTTATTTTAAAAACATGTCTCCTATTGAAAAATTATCGCTGGCATAAAGATAAAACTCACGTTGAAATGTTGAATCTCTTGGGGTTAAAATAAGATTTTACTTCTAACTGAGAAAAACCAGCTCTACCTCTAGAGCTCAGACGTCTGTCTCCGTCCCGATCACACGGCACGTCAGTCCAGACCAAGCCAGAACCTCATAATAGGAAGACAATTTTTTTTTTACTGTTTTATTGCAGGTTTTCACATCATCAGTTATTGCTTACATTCATTATGTAATTCATCCTGCTACATTTATACATTTTTACAGGCCGTGCACCTACAAGACAAAACAAAAATGGACAAAGGACAATAAATAGATAATAGAAATAAAAACTACAGATGCGAGACAAAGCAACAACAGTACAGAAACAAAAACAAACAATAACAACACCCATAAAAAAAAAAAAAAAAAATTTAAAAAGTGGGAGTGAAGGGGAGGGGGTGGATAGGGGGTAGGTTAGGGGGGTTTGAGTTGTAATCTTGCAGTTTTACAGTTTTACTGATCCACTCTTTCTATTTCCATGACCAATTTACTCGTTTCTTTTGAATTCCTCCTCTTCTATTTCTCAATTTATAAGTTATTCTTTCCATTTCCTTGATGTCTTCAATTGTTTTTTCCCAAGACTTAACAGATGGTGGTTTCACATTTAGCCACTTTCGCGTGATTTGTTTTAATGCTGCTATACGTATTATTGAATACAGATATTTATCTCCTTCCTTCTTAATTTCTCCTGGGATGAAGCCTAATAGAATATTTGGCGATTGTAATAAGTTCTTTAACTTATATATGGGTCATTGCATGTCATTTCACCAAATTTTCAGGAAATCCCACACACTCAAAAAAAGACCAAACTGCGTGGGCCATTTGTTGAAATGACATGGAATGACCCATATGCTTGTGATTCTCCCCTGAATTACACCCCACGATTCTTTCAGTGCTGGACAGAAATAAAAAAAAATATGTGCATGATTGGCTTCCTGTTCTTTAGATTTCCTCCAACATTCAGCACTACCTAAAACACTGTATTTGGATTTGGGTTTTGGTGTTACAAAGAATCTCATATTTATCTTCCATGGGAATCTTCCATAGGACAGGAATACAAATTGTTATTAAGTGTAATGTTTTCTATCTTGTGTGTTGCTGCTGCCGAGTTCACACATTACTGTGACACCGGTGAGTTTAGGGCGCCTCTCAGACTTTGTGCAGCTTACCACAACACACAGGAAACTGTGTCAGGTACCATTCCTTCTCAACTTCACTGAGAACCTGCAGGTTCTTTCACAATCAAACTTGTGAAAACTAAAGCAGTGAGTTGTTTTCCTGTCAGCTGTTGTTTTTCACTTGATATTTGTCATCGTTGTACTTAGTGTAAGAGCTGCTCCTGCTTATCGTAGGCTCTGTGGATTACATCCACGCCACAGCAGGATAACATCGTGTTGTCGGGCTATCTGATGGTAAATGTGTCATAAGAACGGTCTCTCTCTCATATGTCACTGCAGTGCAGGCTCTTTTTCTGTTTGTCTGCATATTCTCACTGCTTTTATTGCCGCTTCCCAGCTGTCCTCTGACCTCTGCTGTCCCAGCCCAGGACAGAGGCAGCTGAACAAGACATTGTACATCCTGTCTTCAAAACAAAAGCACCACTCTCCTTCATAATGTTGAATGGCTTTAGGCCTTTCACTGTGTAACCAAGATGGAAAGGATTGAAACTGAGATGTGTCCAGCGTTCCACACTCAACGTATTGGCCATTATAAGTGCAGCATCTAGGTACTGATAGCACACTGCTATCTGCTGCACTGTTGGACCTGTCAGTGTGAACACACTTACACACTCAAAATATCAAGAGTAAGTACAGATGTTTGCAAAATGAGACATAACATATGTCCCACACGCTTAAGCATGCAATCAAACCAGATGTGATGAGGATATTTCAGTCAGGCCACCGAGCTCAAATACCTACAACATGCTAATGTTTAGGCGTATAAACAGGCTTATACTAACAAGGCTAAGTAGGTTTAGCCACCAATCAAAGCTACTTTGTTCCCCGGTTAGCATGCTTCCTTCTCATCCACAACCATTCTCTAGCTTCCCTGGGTGTCTCTGACACGGCCTTATCTGCCTCCTTCAAACTCCTTCCACAAACCATAGCATCAGGTCTGGCATTAAATTTGGGGACACTTTCCCTAGGAATAACCAACTGCTGCTCTAACACCTTCCCTCCTAGTAATTTCTCCCTCACTTGTACCCCAGTACCCTCTTTCGTATTGAGAAAGAGGGTACTAGGGTACTCATTTTAGAAATGGCTGCTGATGGACACCTAAGTCATCTTAGCGAAGACAGAGCAAAATACTGAAATGCTACATCATGCATGATCTCCACAGTGCCCTTTATCCACAATGGGTGGCTGTGTGCACTGTTGCCCAATTAAGCTACACAATTCACTACTTTCTAATCTGTTTTGATGAATTTCTTCTCCACAGAGAGAGGAAGAGGAGCAGTGAGGCTGTGGAGGAGCAGCTGTCCTGCTGTGCTTTGTGTCAGGAGGTCCTGAGGGATCCAGTCTCCACCAGCTGTGGACACTGGTTCTGCAGACAGTGCATCACCTCATACTGGGACCAGTCTGGTTCATCAGGAGACTCTGCCTGTCCCCAGTGTGGAGAAAGATCCACAACAAGACCTGGACTGCAGACACCCAGTCAAACCAGCACAGTGGACGGCGGTCTGCAGGAGGTTTTAGACGAGCATAAGATCAGTCTGAGGAGGAGATGTGAATTTGTGACAGAAGGAACTGCTGCAGCAGGAAGTGGAACCCCCCTCAACAGGATCTACACTGAGCTCTACATCACACAGGGACTGAGGGAAGGGGTTAATACCCAACATGAGGTGTGGCAGCTGGAGACAACATCCAAGATGGAGACCCTCAGTGACACTCCAATCAAGTGCCAGGACATCTTTAAACCCTTACCTGGCCAAGACACACACATCAGAGTAGTTGTGACTCAGGGCGTTGCTGGCATTGGAAAAACCTTCTCAGTGCAGAAGTTCACTCTGGACTGGGCAGAGGGCTTGGAAAACCAACATGTCAGTCTTGTGGTTCTGCTTTCGTTCCGGGAGCTGAACTTGATCAAAGATGAGCGCTACAGTCTTCTCCAGCTGCTCCGTGTTTTCCATCCAACATTACAGACGGTCACAGCAGAGAAGCTCGCCGTCTGTGAAGTCGTGTTCATCTTTGACGGCCTGGATGAAAGCAGGTTTTCATTGCATTTCCAGAATAATGAGGTCGTGTCTAATGTCACACAGACATCATCAGTAGACGTGCTGTTGACAAACCTCATCAAGGGGAATCTGCTTCCCTCGGCTCTCCTCTGGATAACTTCCAGACCTGCGGCGGCCAATCAGATCCCTCCTAAATGTGTCGACAGGGTAACAGAAGTCCGAGGGTTCACTGACCTCCAGAAGGAGGAGTACTTCAGGAGGAGATCCAGTGATGAGGAGCTGTGCAGGAGAATCATCTCACACATCAAGGCGTCCAGGAGCCTCCACATCATGTGCCACATCCCAGTCTTCTGCTGGATCACTGCTACAGTTCTGGAGCACATGTTGACCACAGACCAGAGAGGAGAGCTGCCCAAGAGCCTGACTGAGATGTACTCACACTTCCTGCTGGTTCAGACACAGAGGAAGAAGCACAAGTACGATGAGAGACATGACAGGAGTCAGCAGGAGCTGATGGAGACTGACAGGGAAGTTCTTCTGAAGCTGGGCAGGCTGGCGTTTGAACATCTGGAGAAAGGCAACCTGATGTTCTACCAAGAAGACCTGGAGGAGTGTGGTCTTGATGTCACAGAGGCCTCGGTGTACTCAGGAGTGTGCACAGAGATCTTCAAAACCGAGTGTGTGTTCTTCCAGAGAAAAGTCTACTGCTTTGTTCATCTGAGCATTCAGGAGTTTTTCGCAGCAGTCTACATCTTCCACTGCTACACCAACAGGGACATGAAGATAATGGAGACATTCATTGGAAACATCTGGGATGATGAAGACAGTGAATCATCAATGGATGATGACGCCAGTTGTTTTAATGATGGCATCTTTGTTAGATATGCAACCTCTAAGATTCTTGACACATTTTTGGAAAACGACTGGGGTAGACACGGATGTAGTTATCAATCCCGGCATGCCTTTCTGAAGGCAGTAATGTTGAAAGCCTTGGACAGTAAAAATGGCCACCTGGACCTCTTTGTCCGCTTCCTTCATGGCCTCTCACTGGAGTCCAACCAGAGGCTCTTGGGAGGCCTGCTGGGTCGGACAGGGAGCAGACCAAAAGACATCCAGAGAGCCATCAACAACCTGAAGAAGATGGACACTTTAAATATCTCTCCTGACAGAAGCATCAACATCTTCCACTGTTTGATGGAGATGAACGACCTCTCAGTACATCAGGACATCCAAGAGTTCCTGAAGTCAGAGAACAGATCAGAGAAGGAACTCTCTGTGATCCACTGCTCAGCTCTGGCCTACATGCTGCAGATGTCAGAAGAGGTTCTGGATGTGTTGGACCTGAAGGCGTACAACACATCATTGGAGGGACGACGGAGACTGATCCCAGCTGTGAGGAACTGCAGGAAGGCTCGGTTAGTCCTGATGTGAAAACAGACATTATACCACAACGCAGAGCTGTGTTCATACCTGATACCATCAGAATTACAATAAATGTTCATTAAACATACAATAGACAGTACCAAATCATAATACAGCCTCAGGAGTTTCCATAGAAACCACATTATTTGACAGTATCTTTACTTTTAGTTATTTGTTGGCCTTCTCAACTAAGTGTTTGTAGATGTGTTAAGACTATCCAATTAAAGTGAAAAAAAGTTGAGAACAGTCAAAACCTATCAGTGTAACACCTACATTCCTCTACTTATTATTTGCATCAGACATATTAACCGTTTGGGTTTATATTAAACCTGTAATCACAGACTGTCTGACTGTGGACTGTCAGAGACTCACTGTGAAGTCCTGGCCTCGGCTCTGAAGTCCAACCCCCACCTGACAGAGCTGGACCTGAGTCACAACTACCTACAGGATTCAGGAGTGGAGCTGCTGTCTGCAGGACTGGAGAGTCCAAACTGCAGACTGAAGACTCTGAGGTCAGTTCATGACTTTTACTCTTCCAAATACATATTTTAAGGGAGAAGGGTTTGCTCTTGTCTGCAAATACTGGCTGGAAGATGAGGTGACTAAAAATAATTCACCAGTCTTTAGCACAAACCATCTGATTGGCTGTCTTGTACTTTCAGACTTGACAGGTGTGAATTGTCAGAGAGCAGCTGTGCTTCTCTGGCCTCGGCTCTGAAGTCCAACCCCAATCTGACAGAGCTGGACCTGAGTGACAACAAGCTGCAGGATTCAGGAGTGGAGCTGCTGTCTGCTGGACTGCAGAGTCCAAACTGCAGACTGAAGACTCTGAGGTCACAATTATTTAGTCCTGTGCTGACATATGTTTGATATAAATATTACATTCATCTTTCAATGACATTTGCTGACATCTGTATAACGGAAGTATTAATATCATCAATACTGTTTCAACGGTCAAGTGTGCTCACAAGACCAGCATTTCCTTAATACTGGGATAGGACCGACCATATCTACTTATTTTGCCTAATCATGGCCAATGCAGGGAATAATAACCTCTATAAATGCCTGCTATTTTCTTCATTCAGATTGAGGTCTTGCAGCTTGTCGGGGAGCAGCTGTGCTTCTCTGGCCTCGTCTCTGACGTCCAACCCCCATCTGACAGAGCTGGACCTGAGGGGAAATGATCCAATGGACAAGACAGTGGAACTGCTATTTGATCTGGTGGAGAGTCCAAACTGTGGACTGAAGGCTCTGAGGTCAGTAGTGGGGTGGAGTCAGTCCATGTTGACAAGCTTCATTAGCTGGTCTCAGTTAGTGGAAGCTGTTATTCTGAACACAGTTAGCAGTCAAATGAACCACTGAACCCTGTTTGTCCATGTTGGCTTGAGATAAGGAGCTCCCTGTCTGGTTTGAGATGCATTTTCCTGGGAAATCTCCAAATTTTTCACTGGCACAGTTCTTACAATGGCAGTTAGGGTTGGGTTCAGCAGCCACGTAGACAATTTCAGTTTTGAAACACACCCAGCATCAGCTAGAGGTGTGTTGGTGTCTCATCTTTGAGTTGACCTGGAGACGACGACGATGATGATGATGATGATGATGATGATGATGATGATGATGTGTTCTTCTCTACAGGGTGAACTATGAAGAAACCGTGATCCCAGCCGACAGCCTTAGACGATGTGAGTGCAGAAACAGTATAAACACACTGCTTATAGTTACACCTATAGCTGTCTATATATCTGCTTCTGGTAATGATGATAAAAAGACCTTGAAGTGGTTTTTAATGCAAAGAGAAGAACCTCTTCACTTCAAGTGTGGCTGCAGGTCTGAGAGCTGTGAGCTCAGTGTGTTCACTGCTCTTCATTAACATGGACGCTGTGCTACACAGCTGTTGACTTGTGCTGTGAACACAGCTGCAGTCTGGATGTGCTGCAGCTCTGACTGACAGCTGATGAAGTGAGTCTCAGTAAATGAGGATTTCTGATGTGTGCTGTGTGTCTTCTCCCCATCAGATGCCCGTCATCTCACACTGGATCCAAACACAGCACACAGAGACCTCCGTCTGTCTAAAGACAACAGAGAGGTGGAGAAGATGTCTGAGCAGCAGTCGTATCCTGATCATCCAGACAGATTTAACCTGCCTCAGGTTCTGTGTAGAGAAGGTCTGACTGGGCGATGTTACTGGGAGGTCCAGTGGAGTGGAGTGGTTGATATAGCAGTGACTTACAGAAGAATCACAAGAAGTGGTGATGACTCTTGGCTTGGATTCAATGAACAGTCCTGGAGTCTGAGGTGCTCTGATCACAGCTACACTGCCAGACACAACAGGAAGTTCACCAACATCTCTGTCCATCCACGTGGATCTGACAGAGTAGCAGTGTATCTGGACTGCTCTGCTGGGACTCTGTCCTTCTACAGAGTCTCTTCTGACAGCCTGAGACTCCTCCACACCTTCAGCTCCACATTCACTGAGCCTCTCTACCCTGGGTTTGGGTTTGGGTTCTGGTCTCCTCGTTCTCGTCTGGTTCTGCTTTGAGTTTCTGAGAAACAAACACTCGCTTGAAAATGTTTTGGACCATCTGTATCAGAGTGTTGGTTGTTAATCAGCTGGAGAAGAGGCTGCAGAACTCAACTGTCATGTTCTTAAAATGTTCAAGAATCAAAATTTTCATGTTGTCAAAAAGCTGATTGACAGTATTGATCCTGAATCCGCACAGACATAAATGTCTTGTCTGATTAGACCGTGTGCCACAGTGAGCCAAGAGGCTGCAGGTTTTCATTCCAACCAAAATCTCCACCAGCTGATTTCACTGATCACCTCCAAGCAGAGAGGAGGGACTAAACCTGCAGCCTCTCGGCTCACTCTGGATTAGACCAATCCTGCTGACTGCAGACGTCACCGAAGCCTGTACCCTCTCCCTGATTGGCTGGGTTTTGAGTGACTATATCTATTGATTGGAACATTTCATTGGCAGCCATGCATTCCTTCCCAAGGGCTTGTTTTTCTGTATTTTTTGTTTATTATCTGTTAATCTTTTATTTTTCTTATTTTTCTTTTTTATTATCCCAGTGACCTGAGCCATGTTTTGTCAGACTTCAGAAAAGGTTTCCTCTTGCTTGGAAATGCAGTTTAAGCCCCTCCCTCTTTCCTGATTGGCTGTTTATGATGATCTGTAGTGATTACAGAGTTGCTCCGATGTGACTGATGGCTTGTTGGAAGTGGGACAAACAGTCATACTGAATGTGAATATTGTCTGAAAGTGTCATTGAAGCCTCTTCTGATCATCTCTATTGATTCTGAAACCACACACAGAGATATGTGGCAGCTCAGAGTGTCTGATTGCTTAGTGATGTCACTGAAGCCCCTCCTCCTGTCATAACGGTTATATTGTTATGCTGTGTGTTTGCCCGGTCAGCCTGAGGTCAGTGACGTCTTGTTGGACTCAAGAGAGTTTCCGCTGATGACTTCAGCGACTCTCCCTGATCCCCGACTGCTGGAACCACTTTACAACAAGACTGCCCTCAGGAATCAGTGTTTACAGTTAGGTTATTAATCAGGTTGGAAACACTTTATAAGTCATTACCAAACAATGATAAAGACGTTATAACACAGTTTTCATAGATCGATGCAGGCTCACTATGTCAAGGTCACGTTTCTGCTGCATCCGTTCTGTTCAGTCTCAGGTGTTTATCTTGTACCTTCATCAGTCAGCCATCCTTGGTGTCTGTTGTTCACCGACTTCATTCACCTCTAATGTCTTATAACAGCTCATGAGTGATTTATAAAGTGTTCGTAACCCCATTTATAACCTAATTATAAACCACTCATGAAACTTTTATAAGGGTCGTGTTGTGGTGGTGGTACCTTACCATCTTCATCTGCTGATACCGACTGAGAAAAACTAAACGACTGAAGAAAAAGTCTTTAAGTGTCCAAATTTGTTTTGTTTCTTATCGAGTTTCCTTTGAATTCATCAGGTCACGGAGGAATGTTACTCTTGTTTGATTTGTGCAATTTCATCATTTTTCATTTCGTTTTTTCAATTCATGTTGATGTAATCTCATCTGAATTTGATACTTTAACTAACTACAGCTTTTTTTTTAACATAATTTCTGTCACTCATAACCTGGTATGAGTTGTAGCTGTTTTTTAGTAATAACAAGTTCCAGGTGTTACTTGTGTATGTTTAATATCAGTAAATCTTCACAACATTTAGATACAGATACCACCACATTAAATTAGAAGCATTATTGTGATTACCATGTTGGTTTCTTATTGGAATAAAGTAATAAACGACACATTACTCTTAACTTTTCTTAAAGGTGATGGATTTCTTCTTTACTCACTTTATTCCTCCCTGAGAAATTAGGTTCAGAGCTTTGGATTGTGCTCTCTGCCTTCACTGACCAATAAATCGTGCAGATCTCAGCGCATACGACCAGCAGAGGTCGTCCAAGTCAGGGTTTCTCAACCAGTGGGCCGCAGCCCTCGAGTGTCCATCCACTGGGCTGCCAGAGTCGTGCACAACTCCACTTAAACAAACCTGCAAGTTGTGTCTAAATCAGCTCTGTGACAGGCTGAACAAAAACGTGAACCCAATTGCACGACTCCAGACAGAGGTTCTAAATGAAAACAGTCTTTATTGGGCAAAAGTAACAACACAAATATTCACTCGCAAGGAGGACAAAACAAAACCAAAATCACTCAACTAGGAGGAATTAAACACTCTACTAGGAGGAAATAAAATGCAAAAGTAACAACTAAAATACTATACAAAAGTAACAACTGAAATACTCACTGTAGCGTGGTCAAGGAGAACAAAGGAAACCAGCAAGACAAAGTATCAAATAAAACTGAGGCAATAAGGCAAAACGACAAGAGTGAACTGTGGCAAACGAGACAAGAATGGCGTGGTTTACTTGGCAAGACGGCACAAGACAAACTGGCACAGGACAAGGGAAAACGCTGACTATATATACACTCACACACAAGGTAATGGGGAACAGGTGGAAACAATCAGGGCGGGGAAAGACAATCAACCAGGGAAACACAACAGGAAGGGCAAGTTACCTGACACAGAAGGGAAGTGGGGTTTCAAAATAAAACAGGAAATCACGAGACAAGACATGACAACACTTAACATTTTTTCCTTTTCATGACAGTACCCCCCCCCTTTAGGGACGGCTCCTGACGGACCAGGCAATTCAGGGTGACGTTCATAAAAGTCTTTGATGAGATCTGGACACACAATGAAGCTGGCAGGAACCCAAGACCGTTCCTCAGGGCCGTAGCCCTCCCAGTCGACCAGGAACTGCCTGCCCCGGCCCCTGTTGCGCACAGCAAGTAGGGACTTGACGGAGTAGACCGGGCCTCCGTCCACCATCTGGGGGGTGGAGGGGGTTTAGTGGCAGGGACCATGGGACTCTCCTTGACAGGCTTCACCCGACTGACGTGGAATGTGGGATGGACTCTCAGGGACCGGGGCAGCCGTAGACGGATCGAGGATGAGTTGATGACCTTGGTAACAGGAAACGGACCCACGAAGCGCGGAGCCAATTTCCTGCAGGAGACATGAAGAGGTAAGTCTTTAGTAGATAACCATACCTTCTGTCCAGGCTGGTATTCTGGGGCGGGACGGCGCCTCCTATCTGCAGCTCTTTTCATGTGAGTCGCGCTGCGAAGGAGGATCTTGCGGGCGGCCGCCCAGATGCGCCGACATCGACGAACCATTGCGTGAGCTGAAGGAACAGTGACTTCCTTCTCCGTCTCCGAGAACACTGGAGGCTGGTAACCAAAAACACACTGGAACGGAGACAGGCCCGTGGCTGAAGTGGGAAGGGAATTGCGGGCATATTCCACCCACACCAGATGTTTGCTCCAGGAGGATGGGTTCTGTGATACCAGGCATCGGAGGCATGTCTCTAACTCCTGGTTGAGACGTTCCGTCTGACCATTGGACTCCGGGTGGTACTCTGAAGTGAGGCTGACAGTGGCTCCGATGAGCTTGCAAAACTCCTTCCAGAACCTAGAGACAAACTGGGGTCCTCGGTCTGAAACAATATCTTTAGGAAATCCATGAATGCGGAATACATGGTTCATCATAACCTCTGCTGTTTCTTTGGCAGAGGGAAGCTTAGGCAAGGCTATGAAATGTGCCATTTTAGAGAATCTGTCCACCACGGTGAGGACCGTGGTGTTACCTTCTGAAGGCGGGAGGCCTGTGACAAAGTCCATTGAGATGTCAGCCCAGGGGCGGGAGGGAATGGGGAGTGGCTGCAAGAGCCCCATTTTGGCTCTGGATGAGGTTTTGTTGCGGGCACAGACCGTGCAAGCCTCCACGTACTCCCGTACTTCCTTCTCCATGGAGGGCCACCAGAACCTCTGGGAGATGACGTACATGGTCCTCTTGATGCCAGGATGACAAGTGAGCAGCGAGGTGTGAGCCCAATGAATCACCTGTGGACGCATATTGACAGGGACAAACAAACGATTTTCTGGACAACCACTAGGTGTGGGGCTCTCACCGTTCGCTTGCTTCACCTCAGATTCTATTTGCCATGTCACCGCTCCTACCACACGGTTCAGTGGTAGGATGGATTCCGGTTCCTTGGCATTAGGCTCAGGGTCGAACAGGCGTGATAAGGCGTCTGGCTTAGTATTCTGGGACCCCGGCCTGTAAGACAACACAAAATTAAAACGATTAAAGAACAGTGTCCATCTGGCCTGACGTGAGTTCAGTCTCTTGGCTTTTCTGATGTACTCAAGGTTTTTGTGGTCAGTCCACACAATGAAGGGATGCTGCGCGCCTTCCAGCCAGTGTCTCCACTCCTCCAGTGCAACTTTGACAGCCAGCAGCTCACGGTTTCCCACATCACAGTTGCGCTCCGCTGGCGACAACTTCCTGGAAAGGAAAGCACATGGGTGTAGTTTGTTGTCCTTTTCGGACCTTTGGGACAAAACCGCGCCCACTCCGTTACTGGAGGCATCCACCTCCACCACAAACTGCCGGCTCGGATCAGGAACCGTCAGAATGGGAGCAGAGGTGAATCGGGCTTTGAGCTGCTGGAATGCTTCCTCAGCCTGAAGAGACCACTGGAACGGGATCTGTGAGGAGGTCAGAGCATGGAGAGGAGCAGCAATGGCGCTGAAATTCCTGATGAATCTCCTGTAAAAGTTAGCAAAACCTAGGAATTGCTGTACCTTTTTGCGGCTGTCAGGTGTGGGCCACTGGGCTACAGCGCTAACTTTCTCTGGATCCATCTGAACCTTCCCTGGGGCTATGATAAAACCCAGGAAAGAAACTGTGTCAGCATGGAACTCACTTTTTTCAGCTTTCACATATAACTGATTTTCCAGCAGCCGCTGGAGCACTTGGCGAACATGACCAACATGAGAGTCCATATCTGGGGAGAAGATCAGAATGTCATCCAGATATACATAAACAAAGTGGTTAAGGAAGTCTCTGAGAACATCATTGATCATGGCCTGAAAAACCGCAGGTGCATTAGTCAACCCAAAAGGCATGACGAGGTACACATAGTGTCCACTGGGTGTGTTGAATCCGGTTTTCCACTCATTCCCCTCCCGGATGCGGACCAGGTGATAAGCGTTCCTGAGATCGAGCTCAGTAAACACCTTTGCCTGTTGAAGCTGGTCAAAAGCAGATGACATGAGTGGCAGAGGGTAACGATTCTTAATAGTTATTTCATTAAGAGGGATATAGTCAATGCATGGTCTGAGAGTTCCGTCTTTCTTGCCCACAAAAAAGAAACCTGCCCCCGCAGGGGATGAGGAAGGTCGAATAAGACCTGCTTTTAGAGATGTCTCTATATATTCAGTCATGGCTTGTCGTTCAGGACCTGATAGAGAGTATAACCTGCCTTTGGGAATGGAAGACCCAGGAATCAAGTCTATGGGGCAGTCATTGGGTCTGTGGGGAGGAAGAGAAGTAGCTTTTGCCTTACTGAACACATTTCCCAGGTCATGATAACAGCTAGGCACAAAAGACAGATCAGGAGGTTCACTGTCTGTGGTAAGAGAGGCAGGTTTATTGTTAGCAACAGGGTTCATTTTCAAACATTTATTTTGACAGTATTCAGTCCAATTTATTACTCGCCCCGTGGCCCAATTGATGTGGGGATTGTGTTCCCGCAACCATGGAAATCCCAGAATGAGGGAGTGCTGGGAGGAGTGAAACAGGTAAAAGTTCATGATTTCATGGTGATCACCCACTATTATCTCTACAGGTTCAGTCTGATGCGTAACTTTGAAAATCTGGCTCCCATCAAGAGCACTAGCCTTTAAAGGTTGGGACAGCATATCAGTCTTTAAGTTCAGTTTTTGCGCTAATCCCCAATCCATGAGGCTTTCATCTGCCCCAGAGTCAATAAGAACCTTGATGGGAACAGTGGTGTCATGGTGCTTTACCTGAATTTCTGTTAAGGCTCTGGGAGGGGGGTCGGAGGAAGAGAAACGGCTCACCAGTACCCCCCCGTTGACTGGCGAGCCTGCCCTTTTGCTGGACACACTGCGACGAGATGACCAGCCTGGCCACAGTAGAAACATCTGCCTTCCTGTAGTCGGCGACGTCGCTCCTCTGTGGGTAGTGTGGCTCGACCCAGTTGCATAGGTTCCTCCTTCTCCACAGGAGGGTTCCGGTGCTGTGGATTGGGTGAAACCGGATGGGCAGAGAAGACCCGCTCTCCGGGTCGGGAGACGACAGTGCGGCTCCGCTGACGATCCAAGTTAAATCCGGTTCGGTTGTAGACCCGTTTGCGCTCCTGCAAACGGTGCTCAGTCCTAATGGCTAAGGCTATTAGATAGTCTAGGTCAGGTGGCAAGTCTATGGGGACCAGTAGGTCCTGAATCTGAGCGGATAGTCCCTTGAGAAAGACATCATATAGTGCGGTGGAATTCCATCCGCTGTCTGTGGCCAGAGTGCGAAAACGAATGGCGTAATCAATAACAGAGTCCCCACCTTGTTTGATATAGCTGAGCTCCCGTGCCTTTTCCCGGTCAGCTCCGAGTGGTTCGAATACCCTCTTCAGAGCCCGGGTGAAGCCGTCGACTGATCCGCAGATAGCGGTATCCTGGGACCACTCAGCCGTAGCCCACGCCTTCGCCCTCCCGGTGAGAAGGGATAGCATATACGCCACTTTGGACCGTTCTGTGGGAAAGTCTGATGGCGAATGTTCAAATTGCAACTGACAATCCACAATAAATGAGCGGCATTCCCCAGACTCACCAGAAAACCTCTCAGGCGAGGCGAGGCGGCGAGCAGCAGCTTGAGACTCGGATCCTGACGGTGTAGCCGCAACTGCAGGAGAGGGTGTGGGATCCACAGCAGAGGATTCCTTAGTCAGATGAGAGAGGACTTGTTGCACCTGGTCTCCCAGGAGGTTCACGTGGCTGGTCATGGTGGCTTTGAATTCCTCCTGAGATTTAGCCAGCTCTTTCATACAATGCTGCAGAGCGGACATATACTCCTCGTGTTGATTCAGGCGAGCGTCCTGGGAGCGCACAGCTGCTGTCACCTGATTTGGGTCGGCTGGGTTCATGCTGGCCAGTTTGTACTGACAGGCTGAACAAAAACGTGAACCCAATTGCACGACTCCAGACAGAGGTTCTAAATGAAAACAGTCTTTATTGGGCAAAAGTAACAACACAAATATTCACTCGCAAGGAGGACAAAACAAAACCAAAATCACTCAACTAGGAGGAATTAAACACTCTACTAGGAGGAAATAAAATGCAAAAGTAACAACTAAAATACTATACAAAAGTAACAACTGAAATACTCACTGTAGCGTGGTCAAGGAGAACAAAGGAAACCAGCAAGACAAAGTATCAAATAAAACTGAGGCAATAAGGCAAAACGACAAGAGTGAACTGTGGCAAATGAGACAAGAATGGCGTGGTTTACTTGGCAAGACGGCACAAGACAAACTGGCACAGGACAAGGGAAAACGCTGACTATATATACACTCACACACAAGGTAATGGGGAACAGGTGGAAACAATCAGGGCGGGGAAAGACAATCAACCAGGGAAACGCAACAGGAAGGGCAAGTTACCTGACACAGAAGGGAAGTGGGGTTTCAAAATAAAACAGGAAATCACGAGACAAGACATGACAACACTTAACATTTTTTCCTTTTCATGACACTCTGGACCCGACCTGCTAAAGCAAGAGCCACAGCCCGACCCGTACCCACTGTCACACACATCGCTCCACATCCTGTTGGAGAGGTTTGCCTTTAACTTCAGTTCAGCTGAGCAGAGAAGCTGCAGACGCTTTGACAATGTGCTCATCACTTCATCCTGCTGATGATGATCAGTGCGTCTTTGATCACGGTCAATCTAGCCAGTGACTGCCTTTGTTTTTGTTTGTTTGTTTTGTTTTTAACCTGCCGGATGCTGGTCAAGGAGGCATTGGCAGTGACTGGGGACGACCTGTTTTATGGATCTGGACCTGTATTTTATAAGGATTCTAATTGCTGCACAGGTATAAAAATAGATTTAGTAGTGACTGTAATTATTCGAACTTTACAGTGATTTTATGACTTTCTAGTATTTCATTTCATATGAAAAACTAGTATTAGAGTTTGTGTGAAATATGTTTTTCTCATGCGTCCTGAGACATCGTGATGGCCTTAGGGTGGAAAAGGTTGAGAACGTCTCGCTGCCTTCTGGACTTCCCTGCTCTCTTTCAGGCTGACACACTGACATAATTGAGCCAGACGAGAGCGAGCCCACCGTCATGTGACCGTCAGGGACCACCATGTGACCAGAGGACCTGAGCGGACGCCCCTTCACATCAGGGCAGGAAGCCTCGATATAACATGGACATTACAGAGGGAACTACGACCTGTTTAATTTCCTAACTTTAATTCTAAGCAGCAGATAATACATAACTGAAACTATTCAATACCAAGATTTTTTTTTAAAAAATAAAAATACAATCATTTATTTCAACTGCATTGTGTGTTTTCAAGAAAATAGCAACTATAGATGAAACACACTGGAAAGTCAGCCTAAACTGCCCAAAATTCTCAATGCTGTCTTGAAATTATTTTTTGGGATGGTGGTGATTCTGGTGAATTTTGTTCTTGTTTACAGACAATTCTGGGAAGGGAGTATGACGCTCCCTGCTGTCTCGGTGAAAATTTTAACTTTGTGGAAAAAGAAAAAACAAAGAAAGAAAAAGAAAAATGAAGTGCCCTTAGCCAGGCTGCAGACTTTACAAGGAGGTGGGTCAAAGAGCCATTATCTTAGTCAAAAATATGTTCTACAGTTTGTTTTGCAGTCAATTGTCATTTTATTTCATATGTTTAAATGAACTATTGATATTCACTCCGACTGTGAGCACTTTGTTTAAAAAAACACCTGCACCAACTGGTGAACTACTATTATAATTTCTCTGAAGATAAAAGCAGGCAAAAAGAACCAATAACAATAAAAACTGTTAATAAAAATACTTTTGTGAGTCTCCATTTAAAGATGACAAGGCATGCTGCACTAATCACAGCAAATTAATGAAATAAACTAAAAAGGCTGAGTCTAATGAAACACTACACTGAGAGGATTAGCCTGCGCTGCCCTCTGCTGGTCCAAAAGCTGCACAGACGACAGGACTTTGAGCTGAAGTCATAAAGAAAACAAAGACCGGCAGCTACAGGAACATTTGAAAACCTGAAAAACTCAAAAGCTCCGTTCATTTTGAGGCGCTGGTCTGAAATGATAAAATCTTCAAGGCAGATTCTCTGATAGCTGATCTAATTCTCAGTGAATCTGCTGCTGTCTTGTGTAATTTTAGATGTCAGACTTTGTTTTCCTGCCTTCTGCAGAAACCATATTCAGATTCATCTGCTGTGGAAACCGTCTGCCACAGTCTGGAGAAACACCTGAGCAGGTGATCCATGGCCGGCAGCGGCTCTGTGGTTTGTGGAGAGGCTCTGACGTTCAGGCCTAGCTCGGCTCTTCCTCCCCTGGAGTCTGCTGGACGTCCAGAGGACAGCATGGAAACCTTCACCGCTCACGTCTCCATACCCCGTCTTCCTTCCTCAAACATCAGGCACACATGACACAGTTAATAACAGATTTTCACTTTTCACACTGAATCCAAAAAAGAAAATCAGCTTCATGAGACTGAAGACTTTCCCAGTTCAAATTAAACACACAGCTCCTGCCGTCACATATTTCTGTTTCTGTTTCTGTGAAATGACAGAGCGCCAGGAGAGACCCAGATGCACATAAAAACATAGAAACAAACACTGTAAATATGCATTGTGTGTTAACAGCATGGATGGCTCATCTTGGGCGGGCTCTAAAATATGAGCTGACAACATGCAGGAGGGTTTTCTTATCTGACTGCAGTACCGCCACTGACCAAGTTCCTCCTTCGCTCTCCAACATGGAACAACATGCAGCGTTCTCTGGCTCTGTTCCCCCCCTGGTTTTAACATCCATCCTGAGAAATCCAGTCCCACGTTGACACTTGTAATTATCATACAGGATAACAAAAGGTTGCCAGACCTGGGCGTTCAAAGAAGGTTGGGGGGCGTTGGAAACATTTCTTTTGACAGGGGGGCGTTGGGGGACATTGAGGATCTTTGAAAAAAAAATATAAAATATATATGTAAATATGTAATATAAAAGCCTATATTATCCCTCTTACACCGACGATGTTGGCGCTGACAGGATTCGGCATGCCTACTTTACATATTGATATCTCCGTGACCGTTTATGACACAGGTGTCAAACTCGTGCCATGGAGGGCCAAGAGGCTGCAGGTTTTCATTCCGACCAACAACTCCACCAGGTGATTTCACTGATTAGTCCCGCCTCTCTGTTTGGAGGTAGGGTGATCAGTGAAATCACCTGGTAGAGTTGTTGGCTGGAATGAAAACCTGCAGCCTCTTGGCCCTCCATAGTACCAGTTTGACACCCCTGGCTTATGATATTCAAAAACTTTAAAAAAAAACACCAACCGGAGCTTTTCGCCTCTATACGGTCCATTACGGTAACTCCGTAGGCCTAGTGATAATTCGACCATCCAATCACAGAAGAGTCACCGGTGTGTCACATGTTTGTAATCTGAGCTTCTCATTACCGTAACTCCTGAACGAATGGTGCGATCGAAAAGATTACGACGGTTTCTGAGAGTAGAGAACCGGAGCTTTCCAATGGAGTGTGGATACACCAGTCATTACAGTGTCCCACTGGCCGGCAGGCCACAGATGAGGAAGACAAGACAGGAGAGAAAAAGGAGAGATACACGAGAGTGACGAGTAAAGAGCTGGATCAGCTGGAGAGGTCAGGAAATGAAGCCAGTACGGCCCGATCAACGTCTTGGGCCGTCAAATGTCTACAAGACTACCTGACAAACACCGGGCAAACAGCTGATTTCTCACCTGTAAGGAAAGAAGAGCTGAACAAGATCCTCCGTGAATTTTATGGAGCTTTAATTTCTATAATAAAGAGAATGAAATTCCTCAGAAGATTCAGCACCACGGACAGTACCTGCTGAGGCAGATTCAGCACCACGGACAGTACCTGCTGAGGCAGATTCAGCACCATGGACAGTATCTGCCGAGGCAGATTCAGCACCATGGACAGTACCTGCTGAGGCGGATTCAGCACCACGGACAGTACCTGTCAGATTTTCCACGGAGATGTGCGGCTATAACTTTGTTCTTGTTATTAATGTGTTAATGTTCTCAGTTATTAATTAGCCTATTAATCGTTATTAATTTGTTTAGTCTTTGAGATCCCTAGCCCATTGCTTTATTTAATTTGTCAATTTGTTTGTATCTATACATTGAAATGAAATCAAAACTGTGGTCTTTATTTCAGAGGTAAACTGATAAGAGCCTGAAAAGGTGATTCTATAACTCTGTTCAGCCTTAATGTGACTGCTTACTGTCCTTACTTTTGCTGCTTAGCCACATTAATCGGAGCTGACGTTAAATCGAAGTGACACACCCCCAGCTGAAATCAAACATCTGCCGGTGAGTTTATGAAAAGACAGATGTTTGTTGTGTCCGACACTGGAAAGCAGTAGCCTGTATTTAAATATAACTGTTAATATAAGTTGGTTGTAGATAAAGATCAGCTGCTGAGTCGTTGTCACGGCACCTGTTAGATTAAAAATGACTCAGAAGTCAGCAGAAGTATAACTATCAGTCCATGAAAAAATGATTTTTTCCAGCGGATATTCTAGTTCCAACATGATTGAGCTAGCAGAGCAGTTTTGTGTTGCTATGTGTGGTATTTATTCCGTTTTGGGGAATCATGATGTCTAGAAATCATGATAAGCCCAAATTGGCTGATAAGGACTAGTTACCGTCAGATGTCATGGATTTCCACTGAAACAGAGAGAATACGAGCAAAAAAATATGTATTATATTTTGAGAGTGAAATGCCCACAGTATGAATACATTTTGATTATGCATTTTATTTTGTTGGTAATAGTTGTATAATAGCATTGTATTTTGTGTGATTTTTTTTTTGTTTAATTGTATGAAGTCATGATGTTTATTCATAGCATAGGTAACAAGTCCACGCATTTTACCCAATGGCCTTGGTGCATGGCACGTGCCCTTAATGCCCTAAAAAAAAGTTGCAACACGAAAGGCCAAATGGCCTTGCCCCTAAAATTGTCTAATTCCTACCCTGGTTCTGACAATTCTTCAACCATAAAATGCAAAATAAATCAAGGCAGATTTAGTTGAATTGCAGGGTTAAGAGGGTTATATAACACCAAAGAGTCATATATGAGTTAAAATATATAATTAGGCGTACTTACAAAAACGTGCCAGTTTACACGACTCTCTTTACTGATATCTTTTCTCCGGAATTTCCAGCAGTTGATGATTTCTACTGCACAATGCATTCTGCATTCAGGAGAATGGGACATTAGAGCATCCTGTATTAAATGTCACCACCATGAGAATCTACTGTGTCAAATGGCTGTTCTCTAATCACCATGGAGGAAAGTCCGAGCTCCCTTCTTTTTAAAGCATCTATTTCTCCCGAGGACAACGCTCATCTTATTGCCGTGCTACAAATTTACCAGAGTGAATCTGCCATCGGACTTCCCGTTAAGCACCACAGCGTCTAGCATCCAGCCCAGCCCCACAACTCAAAACTGCCAAGGTGTGATTTGATTTGCAGAAGTTATTTCGGGTCATCAAATTAATTAGAGAATTTTAATAACTTAAACATGCAATGCTATTTTGTCTTTTTTTTTTTTTTTTACTGATATATATGTTTTTTTTTTTTTTTTTTTTTTTTTTTTTTATTACACCAAGTGGACATAAAGTACAGACAGTAGACATACAGTACAAAACACAACAGCCAGCACAATTGCAGTTACAATGACATGTATATAGGAAGGGTGTGTGTGTGTGTGTGTGTGTGTGTGTGTGTGTGTGTGTGTGTGTGTGTGTGTGTGTGTGTGTGCGCGTGTGTGTGTGTGGGTGAAGTAACAGAAGGTTAGGGTTATTATATCCGATATGGTATAGATAATATAATACGGATAACTAAACAATAAAGTAAAGATCAAATTTAAAATAAAAAATAATTAAATAATTAAATAAATAAATAGATGATAATAATACTAATAATACTACTACTACCACTACTACTACCACTACTAATAATAATAATTTAGGAAAAAAAAAAAACAAAAAAACAAAAAACATACAGATATGCACGCACAGACATACACATACATATGCATACACATGTTATATGTATATACAGTAATATAATGAGAGGTAATATAATGCATTATGATGTGAT
>NC_043999.1:570282-617782 GCF_902150065.1 Myripristis murdjan | reverse complement strand
GGATTTTAGCTGTTGGTATTGGAGGAATTGGTCTCTCCCAACCCCATACCTCTGGATAAGTGTATTGAATGATATGAATTGGTTGTTTTCAAATAAGTGGTGAAGGTGAGTGATTCCTTTTTGTTGCCATGATGGAAAGTGAACAGAGGTGTTGTACAGCTGGAAGTCCGGATTGTGCCAAATCGGGGTGAACCTACATGGTGCTAGTGTTGATTTGGTGATTTTGTGGGCTTTCCACCAGGCTGTCAGAGTTGAGGAGATTGTGATGTTCTTGTAGTAGTCTTGTGTCTTGATTAATTGTGGTAGAAATGGGAGGTCTGTGAGTGAAGTGGTTTTACATTTATTTTGTTCTATCTGTAACCATGGTGTACTGTAATTATCTTTATGGATCCATTTGAGTAAGTATTGTAGCTGATTTGACAAGAAGTAATGAAGGAAATTTGGTGCTTCTAGGCCGCCCTGTGACTTTGTGCTCTGTAATGTTGAAAGTGAAATTCTAGGTTTTTTATTTTTCCAGTAGAATTGAGTTGTTAATGAGTTTATTGTTTGAAACCAGTTGTCAGTGGGGGTAATGGGGAGTAATGAAAATAGGTAATTAATTTGTGGAAGGGTTTTCATTTTAACTGTAGCAATGCGTCCAATAAGTGTAAGTGGTAGCTTGGTCCAGCGTTTAAAATCATCTTCTATATTTTTCAGCAGAGGGGTGTAGTTGAGGTTAAACAACTCTGACAGCCTGGAGGAAATATTAATTCCTAAGTATTTGATATTACCAATGTGGAGTGGGAGAGAGGGATCTTGGGCTGCAGAATCCCAGGCATTTTCGGTCAAAGGTAGAATAGTGGATTTGTTCCAGTTTATTTTATAGTGTGAGATTGTGGAGAAGTTGTTGATTATTTTGAATGTTTCTTGTAGTGATGTGAAGGGATCTTGTAGGTGTAATAATAAATCATCCGCATATAAGCTAAGTTTATGTTCTGAATTAGTATATTGTATTCCTTTGATTTTATTGTTTTGTCGTATGGCTGTGGCAAGTGGTTCAATGAAAACTGCAAATAGAGATGGAGAGAGTGGACATCCTTGTCTGGTTCCCTGGTGGAGTGTGAAGCTTGGTGAAGTGATCCCGTTTGTGGTAACTGTGGCCCTAGGTGAAGTGTATAGTGTTTTAATCCAGTGGATGAATGACTCTCCAAAGCCAAACCTGTGGAGCATGGAAAATAAAAAAACCCAGTTTACTTTGTCAAAAGCTTTTTCTGCGTCCAGTGATACAATTATGGTTTTATTGTGTTTTTGCTGTGATGTATTGATCAAATTGAAAAGTTTACGAATATTGTCTGAAGCATGTCTGTTTTTGATGAAGCCTGTCTGGTCAGGATGGATTATAAGTGGGAGGACTGTTTCTATTCTGGTTGCCAATGTTTTTGTAATGATTTTGAGGTCTGTATTAATTAGTGAGAGGGGGCGGTAGCTGGAAGGGTGGGCTGGGTCCTTATTGGGTTTTAAGAGTAATGTCATTACGGCGGTGTTCATGTGGGTGGGTATAATGGAGGTCGTTTTAATTTCTGTAGTTACTCTGAAGAATAGTGGTGATAGTATGTTCCAAAAATGTTTATAGAATTCTGCAGGAAATCCGTCTGGTCCGGGTGATTTATTGTTTGGCATTTTGAGTAGAGCTTTATGTAGTTCTTCGAGGCTGAGTGGTGAATCTAAAAAGCGGGCTAAATCTGATGGTATTGTTGGTAGGTCCAGATTACTTAAAAAAGTGTCTATTTCTGTTTGACTGGGATTGTAATCTGAGGAATAAAGGTTGCTGTAAAATTTGTGAAATGTATTATTGATTTCTTGCGGATTATAGGTGATTGTACCTGTGGAATCGAGTATAGATGGAATTATTGCTTTTTCTTTTTTATGTTGTAATAGATTAGCCAAATATTTACTTGATTTATTACTGTACTGAAAGTTTTCATGTTTGAGCTGTTGAATAATGAATTGTGTTTTCTTGTATATAATGCTTTCCAATTGGGTTTTAAGTTGAGCTAATTCATTTTGTTTTTGTTCACAGGGATTGCTGATTAGTTGGTGTGTTAGATGTTTGATTTTTATTTCTAAGCTAGTTTCTTGTTCCTGTTGCTGACGTTTCTTATGTGATGAATATGAAATTATTATTCCTCTGATAACTGTTTTTCCTGTTTCCCATAAGAGTGATGGTGAGATCTCTGGAGAGTCATTCATCTCCAGAAAGGATGCCCACTCTTTCTGTATTAATGTGATAAAATCTGGATCCTCCAAGAGTGATGTATTGAAGCGCCATCTTGTGGGAGACTTGATATGTGTTTGAGTTTTTATTGATAGGGAAACTGGAGCGTGATCACTGATTATGATTGGATGGATTGTGTTTCCTTCGATGTGCTGGGTAAGTGAATTGCTTACAAGAAAGAAGTCGATTCTGGAGGAAGATTGATGGAAAGAGGAAAAATATGAGTATTGTCTGGATGATGGATTTTTCATTCTCCAACTATCGCCAAGTCCAAGTCATTCTCCAACTATCGCCAAGTCCAAGATACATATGTTTTTCAGTAACATGCATAAATGAAGTTGTGGTCTGTCTGTTTATTGAATAAGACATGCACACGCGCACACACACAGACATACACAGAGAGACACACAGAGAGAGGGACAGACAGATACACAGAGGGAGAGAACGTGTGAGATTTAACAGGTGTAATTGGCTGGAATAACATAAAAATACTAGAACTAAAAAGTTACTGCAGCGGAGTATGGCATCTGAACGTAACATGACACACTCATAACGTTGATACATTTAGTTTATTTATCTTATTTTAACAACAACAACAACAACAACAACAACAACGGAGGATCTGCAAAATGGCTCAGTCCAAGAGAAAATGTCGCCAATGTCACCTCAGTTATGGGTACATACCCTCTCCCAGCAATCCACAACTGCCAATGTGTCTGTTGTGTGAACTGGTGTTCAGTAATGAGGCCATGAAACCCTCTTGTCTGAGGGAACACCTCACGAAAATCCACCCGGACAAGGCGAACAAGGAGCGGCCGTTCTTCCAGGCCCTCAAAGAAAAACATGGCAGGAGCAAGATCACCAGTATTTTCGCTAGATCTGCCAACCAAAATCATCATACAACATCTCCCTGATGATAGCAAAATCTGGGACATCATTCACAGTTGGAGAGAACTTGATCATCCCTGCCATAAAAGAAGTTCTCTCAACTGTGATGGAACGTGATCCCACACAAGTTGTTTGAGCTCTCTCTCTCAGCAATGATAGTGTCACACAAAGTAAAAGAGATGAATGTGAAGAAGCTGGCATATAGCCACCAAGCGCAGGGCTCTCACTAACGGTGCCACGGCACATCATGATGAGGCATCATGAAAACCCTCTATTAGGGCTCACAAAATTGGACTATATTTTCTTTTGCTTCTTCCACAAATCATTTCTCTGAAAACTGTGCTGTTATAGGCTGTTCTAGTCAAGTAAATGTTGTTATGCTGTTCTTGTTCTCCGTTCTGAAATAAACCCTTTTTTTTCCATCATTCTGATTGGCTGCTGTTTAATCCACAGTTTCTGATTGGCTGCGGCTAGTAATTAAGCAACACCTCAATTAAGATTGTTTGTCAAAATTGTCAATTTGTAAAGTGCAGGGTGTTTTTTTTTTGTTTTTTTTATCAAAAATTATACTAATTATAAGTACAAAACAAGATAATAATCAATTAATATTAAGGAAAGTACATGATATTTAATGGGGAGCGGTAAGCAACCTGAATAATATACAGGGGGGCGCTGGCCCAGAAAAGGTTGAGAACCACTGGCGTAGAGCCACAATTCCTCTGCATTGGAAGGAGCGAATTTAAGTAAAAACACCTCCTGAGCAGAGACCCAGAACACTTTGGGGTGATTATATTCTAAAGCCTCAAGATCCCCCAGGTGGAGCTGATGGGCGTGGCCTGTCATAACCCAGATAAGCAGCAGAGAGAGGCTGGAGAGACGTACAATATACAAGGGTTTGTAGGAGAGTACAGGGAGTAGTCTACAGCTGTGTCACCAGTTCCTCTGTTTGACCCTGTGTGCCTAATGAAATGTTGAAAGACATAAATGAAGCAGGCGTGGGGATTTCATGCTGGAGAGCAGGCACAGTCGTGTCAGAAACGTCAGAAACAAGAATTTCCTGACATGAATATCAGCCCGACAATAACATAATGATGATAAGACTGAACAAGACAGAACAACACACATCATCACCACACACCAGAGCGTTACACGATCCCATGAAAAGGGGAGGTGTGGCAACATGTGAGGACTTATGCCACCACTACCCACACTACAAAACATCAACTTTTGCCTTCACAATAAAAGTGCAGCAGTAGAAATTAAGACCTAAACCTGTGCAGCCCACATGGAGGCCAAATGGAAAGTCTCATTTAAATGCAGAGGGGAACTTTCAACATAATTATCATGCCAACTTTTAGTATTTATCATCGGATCACAGGAAAACAAACCGTCATGCTGTTACTCTGAAAAGTCGTCTTCTTGTTTGGGCCTCTGAAAGTGAAAGTGTGAATGCAGCTTTAGACTCCATGTAGACACGACAGAGACGAGCAGGAGGTGAGTGTTATTCCAACATTATTATTGTTATAATCTGACTGGAAAGGTCTGTCAATCAGCTGTGAGTCTGTGGACAAGCTGGACAATACACACTGTTTGAGTTAGACACTTTTCCTCTGGTTATTCAGGCAGTCTGGCTGGGGAGCGAATCTCATTATTACATAATGTCTACAAAATATTTAGGAAAGGTAAAGAGATGTAGGAAAAGTCAACCTTGTAAGACACACCTAAAGATCCATTTATATTCTTTGGCTTTTAACTTTTCTTAGCCTGTTTTCATCTTTTAACTTGTTCCATTGTCATTTTTATTTGATGGCCTCTGCAAAGTCCTGATTTTACCGTCATCTGTCTGTACTGTCCGTATGTACTACAATAATATTTTGTCTGTGTATTTTATTGTGTTTGTGAAGCACTTTGGTGCAAAAGGATGACATTGTGTGTGTGTGTGTGTGTGTGTGTGTGTGTGTGTGTGTATCCAGAAGATGAGTGTGTGTGTGGAGGAAGAGGAAGGCAGAGCAGCGTCTCCAGTGTCCAGCTGTGTGTCTATGAAGAGTGACCGATCTAAACATCATCCTCCAGCCTTCAGTGGTGAACCTGCACCTTCAGGCACAAAGTAAGATGACGTCACTGCGTCAGAAGGAATGTCTATGGATACAGAGACAGAAGATAAAACTGCTGAGATTAATGAGATTTATTTTAAAAACATGTGTCCTCCTATTGCAGAATGATCACTGGCATAAAGATAAAACTCACGTTGAAATGTTGTTGAATCTCTTGGGGTTAAAATAAGACTTTTCACTGTTACTTATAACTGAATGTTTCTACTTGAGAAAAAGCAGCCTTACCTCTAGAGCTCAGACGTCTGTATCTGTCCCGATCACACGGCACGTCAGTCCAGACCAAGCCAGTACCTCATGATAGGAGGACAAATTGTCATTAAGTGTAATGTTTTCTGTCTTATGTGGTTTTTTTTTTGTGATCAAATTTTATTTTATTTTTCCTTTTTCAAGAAAAAGCATGACGCATGTATCTTATACTTTCAGAAAACAAAGAAAACCAAACAAGACACACAACGAATAAATAAAATATGAGCAGACAGGCAAAAAGACAGACAGGAGAGAAAGTGTGGAGGTTTCCACCGTGTGGCCACCAATTTCTTTGAGGCTGTAAGACCAGCTAACAATCCTTGTTTTTTGCCAAGCCTAGATTAGATACATGGTTCAGAAAGATTACATCCGGTGAACAAGGCAACAAGCACTTTGCTGCTGCCGAGTTCACACATTACTGTGACACCAGCGAGTTTAGGGCGCCAAGTTTTTATTGCACTTAGAGTAACGTAATGAGTGGAGTTTCCGTCAACTCGAGTAATGCGTGTGTGTGTGTGTGTGTGTGTGTGTGTGTGTGTGCCCTACCCTCATTCACAGAGGCACAGGAGAGGAGAGAATCTAATGTGACCGTACTGGTATACAGGTTTTCATTAGGGTTACAGCAGAGTAGTCAGTGGCAGAGTAGGGCGGGTCTTTGCAAAACATTCCACCATCATCCATTGCAAAAGAAAATCTGCTGCTGGTATTTCTAAGATGGTAAATTAGCTGTTGAGGCGAGTTGATTGAATGTTATTTTGTTATTGCCTGTCATTCCAGATGTCTAACCTGAATAATAATCAAATGGGGACCTTTGAGTGGCAAGTTTGAGAACCCTAGCCGTTAAGCAACAACTAGACGAGACTGTCTCATCCCTGAATGATTTAGGCCACTTGATTTTTCTAGCAGAGCCTCTCAGACTTTGTTCAGCTTACCACAACACATGAGAAACTGTGTCAATCATAGATATCTATAATAAAGGCTAGATGTCTTACGGCGGAGTATCTAACGTCATCACCGGTCGGCCATCTTACCACAGGCAAGCTCTCTGGGCGGAATCTGTGGTACCTGAGGCAAGGTGAGTGATCTGCACAAAAGTAAATACTCTTATCTCGCTGAAATCTTGACGGATTTACAAACGGTTTGGTTTCTTACAAACGTTATTAACGTGGCTACAAGCATAGTTGTGTAAGGCTGAGACCACCAGCTTTAACTTGTTAAAAAAGTTTGTTAAAAACATCTTACATTATGATTCCTACAGGAAATTGCTGAGTGAAGATGGCAGACTTTGTGCAGCCTACGGAGGCTCTAATCGCCGTTGTGTTGAAACCAGAGCCCGGTGACCGGTAACCCTTAACCATCTGGTGGGGTTCATAATTAATATTTACCAGTCGCAACGCTAAGTCACACAAAGTTTCAGCAAATGCTTGTATTGTTTTCAGTTTGTCAATCCTTATCATGTAAGAAATATTATTTACTATTATTGATTTCACAATGTTTTTGGGTCATTTCTTATCTCTGTCCTCCATGTGTATACCTCCACTGTAGTCTAGTTCTCTCTAAAGGCTGGGGATTTCAACATGCAGCATTTCTTGATGTATATTTGTAAAGGTAAATCTTGTACCTATTTTTTTTATTGCAAATAAATGTCACATTTATAAAATATTACTAATATAATACAGTATTTTGAATTATTACTTGTTTAAACTAAATATAATAATTCAAATTATTTTTTATCATATTAGTAATATTCCTATTATAAAAGTATACATATCTCATGTTGCCATTCTGTACTCTGAGTTTTAGTAGCTCATACATTAATTTGACATAAATACCTCGTGTGTGTGAATATTCATTGCACCTATCTGAAGTCCAATGGGGAAATAAATAGGTGATCCCAAACGTTTGACCAGAAGTGTAACATAATTATTCATAAGTGCAGTGTTATAACTACACCTCTGACGTTTATAACAAACCAAACCATTTGAAAATCGGTAGAAAATTGAGCAAGTAATGGTTATTTAAAAACTAATGCACCACTACTACAATGTTATGGGTGAGCGAGCTGACTGTGGCAAGATGGCCGCCAGTGCGGACGTGCGACCCCATTGGCCAGCAGCGTGGACAAGACATCTAGCCTTTATTATAGATATCTATGGTGTCAACTACCATCCCTTGTCAAAATCATTGAGAACCTGCAGGTTCATTAGTAATCAAACTTGTGAACACTAAAACAGTGAGGTGTTTTTCTGTCAGTTGTTGTTTTTGACTTATTTGTCATCATTATCCAAAGGATGTGCGTGAGAACTGCGGAAACGTTTATATGCCTCTACAACTTTCACTTCCCCAAAAAGGCACCGACTGGGATTTTACTTCCAATAGCTTTCCGAATTGTTTTCTGAAATCGGTGTTTTTGATGATGGGATCTTAAGCACTTTTGTGAAGAAGCCTTTCATCATAATTTATGGCATTTTGACTGGTCCAGAATATCCTAAATTAATGATGTGGAATCAGCCTGGAAATTATTTTATGTTTAAATAACCTTTATGTTTTCTTCCTTAATATCATAAATAAACATGCACCACTCCGCAAATTCAGAGTGAAAGGCCGTGACAATCCCTGGTTTTCCCCTCAGCTGTCCAGTCTGTTGAGAGAGAGAAATGTAGCCTGGTCTAAGGCCAGGAGCTCCAAGTCAGAGGCTGACTGGTTGACCTTTTGGCAGCTTACCTCCCGTGTTCAAGAGGCCAAATCTGAGTACTGCCTGTCTAATGGCGCTTTTCCACTAGTACCTACTCGGCTTGACTCGGCTCGCCTCGACATGGTTTGGGTGGTTTTCCATTACAATTGAGTCCCAAGCTGCCCAAGCTCCTGTCCTGGAAAAGAGAAACAAAGAACATCAAGACCGCTTATGGTGGGACACTCAGGCCGATATATGGTATTGTTAAAACAGGATATCTATACTAAAAAACACCTATACAAACCACACTGCACTCACACCCACACACACAAACAGAACAGAATAAACCTAAATTAATTGGATGGCAATGAAAACAAAACTAATGTTACAAAATATTAATGTGGAAAACAACCAAAATAAACTTAGTACAAAAACTCAGCTGTGGGCGGGGAACAGGAAGCAACCCAACAGCTGGGAAATCAAACCAACTAAACAAAAGAAAATGATAACCAATAACCTATGACCCATTAAACCAAACAACAAGAAAAAGGCAATCAGTTCAACCAAAAAAAATGAAAATGTTAACAAATAACCTATAACCAATTAACCAATTAAACCAAATAAACAAGAAAAAGCAGCATATGAAGCAGCAGTGGAAGACGGAGCGGCCGCACCGGAGCTGGAAGCTTTGGACAGTCGTCCCTCAGGATGCCCAGCTGGCGACCCACATCACCGGGGTGCAGTGCAGCCCCGCACGGAGAGCAGAGGAAGAGGGGAAGCCACAACCAGTGGCCTCACAACTACCGCAGAACAGAGAGCAGGACAAGCGTTAACATACGGCTAACAGAGCAAAATAGATATATAAAAAAAACAAACAGCAAGCTTACCGGAGCGAAGTGAGCTTAACACACAGGTCAACACACACAATTATCGTCTTGCGATGAGGAAGAGCAGACGCCACACTTCTTAAAGCCCCTCCAAAACTGCACGCCAAGTCGCCAACAGTGGACCCCACTGCAAAGCGAAAAATCAAGGCTGCTGTCACACCATGATACCCTATAAAAGGACGAGCATAACAGTCCCATGCCTACCTTCATGTCCCACGGATGGTACACACAAACACCGGAGCACACCAACAAAGCCTTCACCAGTTGAATGCCAGCTAACTATGAGCACGCCGGTGAAAGCAGGACCAGTAAGTCAGAGTGGGACCGCCTCGCAATCAGGCCCGAATGGCTGGAAATTGGGAACAGCTGATGCTAATTAAGGTGAGGCGCAGCAGCGCTCAACCTGCCACATTCGCCATTTTCCGACTTTGCCAACTTCAGTGATGATCAATGTGCATGGTCACTGTTGCCGTTTTTTTTTTTTTTTTTTTTTTAAATGCCGGCTTTGGTTTTTGCGCAGGAGTTGCTCTCATGTGACGTCACTCCCTGTCCAATCAGTGGCCTTCACAGTGTTTAGGTCACATTTTAGGCTCGACTCAGCTCGCTTGGAACCCCGGCCGAGTAGGTACTAAAATGGGACCTGGTACCAGGTACTACCATGTAATAGAAAACCAAGTAAACCAAGTAGAGTCCAGCCGTATCCAGCCGAGTAGGTACTAGTGGACAAGCGCCATTATACACTCAAAATATCAAGCGCAAGTACAGATGTATGCAAAATGAGACATAACATATATCCCACACGCTTAAGCATTCAATCAAACCAGTTGTGATGAGGGTATTTCAGTCAGGCCACCGAGCTCAAATACCTACAACATGCTAATGTTTAGGCGTATAAACAGGCTTATACTAACAAGGCTAAGTAGGTTTAGCCACCAACCAAAGCTACTTTGCTCCCTAGTTAGCATGCTTCCTTCTCATTCACAACCATTCTCTAGCTTCCCTGGGTGTCTCTGACATGGCCTTATCTGCCTCTTTCTAACTCCTTCCACGAACCATAGCATCAGGTCTGGCATTAAATTTTGGGACACTTTCCCTCGGAATAACCAACTGCTGCTCTAATACCTTCCCTCCTAGTAATTTCTCCCTCACCTGTACCCTCGTACCTTCTTTCCTATTTAGAAAGTGGGTACTAGGGTACCCATTTTAGAAATGGCTGCTGATGGACACCTAAGTCATCTTAGTGACGACAGAGGAAACTACTGAAATGCTACATCATGCATGATCTCCACAGTGCCCTTAATCCACGATGGGTGGCTGTGTGCACTGTTGACCCATGAAGCTACACAATTCACTACTTTCTAATCAGTTTTGATGAATTTCTTGCAACTCCACAGAGAGAGGAAGAGGAGCAGTGTTAAGGAGCAGCTGTTCTGCTCTGCTTTGTGTCAGGAGGTCCTGAGGGATCCAGTCTCCACCAGCTGTGGACACTGGTTCTGCAGACAGTGCATCACCTCAGACTGGGACCAGTTTGGTTCATCAGGAGACTCTGCCTGTCCCCAGTGTGGAGAAAGATCCAGAACAAGACCTGGACTGCAAACACCCAGTCAAACCAGCCCAGTGGACGGCGGTCTGCAGGAGGTTTTAGACGAGCATAAGATCAGTCTGAGGAGGAGATATGAATTTGTGACAGAAGGAAATGCTGCAGCAGGAAGTGGAACCCCCCTCAACAGGATCTACACTGAGCTCTACATCACACAGGGACGGAAGGAAGGGGTTAATACCCAACATGAGGTGTGGCAGCTGGAGACAACATCCATGATGGAGACCCTCCATGACACTCCAATCAAGTGCCAGGACATCTTTAAACCCTTACTTGGCCAAGACACACACATCAGAGTAGTTGTGACGCAGGGCGTTGCTGGCATTGGAAAAACCTTCTCAGTGCAGAAGTTCAGTCTGGACTGGGCAGAGGGCTTGGAAAACCAACATGTCAGTCTTGTGGTTCTGCTTTCGTTCCGGGAGCTGAACTTGATCAAAGATGAGCGCTACAGTCTTCTCCAGCTGCTCCGTGTTTTCCATCCAACATTACAGACGGTCACAGCAGAGAAGCTCGCCGTCTGTAAAGTCGTGTTCATCTTTGACGGCCTGGATGAAAGCAGGTTTTTATTGGATTTCCAGAACAATGAGGTTGTGTCTGATGTCACACAGACGTCATCAGTAGACGTGCTGTTGACAAACCTCATCAAGGGGAATCTGCTTCCCTCGGCTCTCCTCTGGATAACTTCCAGACCTGCAGTGGCCAGTCAGATCCCTCCTACATGTGTCGACAGGGTAACAGAAGTCCAAGGGTTCACTGACCTCCAGAAGGAGGAGTACTTCAGGAGAAGGTCCAGTGATGAGGAGCTGTGCAGCAGAATCATCTCACACATCAAGGCCTCCAGGAGCCTCCACATCATGTGCCACATCCCAGTCTTCTGCTGGATCACTGCTACAGTTCTGGAGCACATGTTGACTGCAGACCAGAGAGGAGAGCTGCCCAAGAGCCTGACTGACATGTACTCACACTTCCTGCTGGTTCAGACACAGTGGAAGAAGCACAAGTACGATGAGAGACATGACAGGAGTCAGCAGGAGCTGATGGAGACTGACAGGGAAGTTCTTCTGAAGCTGGGCAGGCTGGCATTTGAACATCTGGAGAAAGGCAACCTGATGTTCTACCAAGAAGACCTGGAGGAGTGTGGTCTTGATGTCAGAGAGGCTTCGGTGTACTCAGGAGTGTGCACAGAGATCTTCAAAACCGAGTGTGTGCTCTTCCAGAGAAAAGTCTACTGCTTTGTTCATCTGAGCATTCAGGAGTTTCTCGCTGCAGTCTACATCTTCCACTGCTACATCAACAGGGACATGGAGACTCTGGAGACATTCATTGGAAACAGCTGGGATGATGAAGACAGTGAATCATCAATGGATGATGACTCCAGTTATTTTTATGAAGGCATCTTCGTTAGATATACAAACTCTAAGATTCTGGACACATTTCTGGGAAAAGACTGGGGTAGATATGGATGCAGTGGACAATCCCTGGATGCCTTGCTGAAGGCAGCAATGTTCAGAGCCCTGGACAGTAAAAATGGCCACTTGGACCTCTTTGTCCGTTTCCTTCATGGCCTCTCACTGGAGTCCAACCAGAGGCTCTTAGGAGGCCTGCTGGGTCAGACAGAGAGCAGACCAGAAGATATCCAGAGAGCCATCAACAACATGAAGGAGATGAACACTTTCAGTGTCTCTCCTGACAGAAGCATAAACATCTTCCACTGTTTGATGGAGATGAACGACCTCTCAGTACATCAGGACATCCAAGAGTTCCTGAAGTCAGAGAACAGATCAGAGAAGAAACTCTCTGAGATCCACTGCTCAGCTCTGGCCTACATGCTGCAGATGTCAGAGGAGGTTCTGGATGTGTTGGACCTGAAGACGTACAACACATCATTGGAGGGACGACAGAGACTGATCCCAGCTGTGAGGAACTGCAGGAAGGCTCGGTTAGTCCTGATGTGAAAACAGACATTATACAACAATGCAGAGCTGTATTCATACTTGATACCATCAGAATTACAATGAATATATTGTTCATCAAACATACAATAGACAATAGCAAATCATAATACAGCCTCAGGAGTTTCCATAGAAACCAGATTTTTTGACAGTATGTTTACTTTTAGTTATTTGTTGGCATTCTCCACTAAGTGTTTGTGGATGTGTTAAGACCATCCAATTAAAGTGAAAAACAGTTAAGAACAGTCAGAGGTCTACAGCCTATCAATGTAACACCTACATTCATCTACTTATTATTTGCATCAGACATATTAACCATTTGGGTTTTATATTAAACCTGTAATCACAGACTGTGTGACTGTGGACTGTCAGAGACTCACTGTGAAGTCCTGGCCTCGGCTCTGAAGTCCAACCCCTCCCACCTGACAGAGCTGGACCTGAGTCACAACTACCTGCAGGATTCAGGAGTGAAGCTGCTGCCTGCTGGACTGGAGAGTCCAAACTGCAGACTGAAGACTCTGAGGTCAGTTCATGACTCTTACTTTTTCAAATACATATTTTAAGAGAGAAGGGTTTGCTTTTGTCTGCAAATACTGGCTGGAAGATGAGGTGACTAAAAATAATGCACCAGTCTTCAGCACAAACCATCTGAATGGCTGTCTTGTACTTTCAGACTTGACAGGTGTGAATTGACAGAGAGCAGCTGTGCTTCTCTGGCCTGGGCTCTGAAGTCCAACCCCCATCTGACAGAGCTGGACCTGAGTGAGAACCAGCTGCAGGATTCAGGAGTGGAGCTGCTGTCTGCTGGACTGGAGAGTCCAAACTGCAGACTGAAGACTCTGAGGTCACAATTATTTAGTCCTGTGCTGACATATGTATGATATGAATATTATATTAATATTTCAATGACATTTGCTGACATCTGTATAATGGAAGTATTAATATCATCAATACTGTTTCAACGGTCAAGTGTGCTCACAAGACCAGCATTTCCCTAATACTGGGATAGGACCAACCATATCTACTTATTTTGCCTAATCATCGCCAATGCAGGGAATAATTTCCTCTATAAATGCATGCTCTTTCTCTTCATTCAGACTGAGGTCTTGCAGCTTGTCGGGGAGTTGCTGTGCTTCTCTGGCCTCGGCTCTGAAGTCCAACCCCCATCTGACAGAGCTGGACCTGAGGGGAAATGATCCAATGGACGAGACAGTGGAACTGCTACTTGATCTGGTGGAGAGTCCAAACTGTGGACTGAATACTCTGAGGTCAGTAGACGGGTGGAGTCAGTCCATGTTGACAAGCTTCATTAGCTGGTCTCAGGTAGTGGAAGCTGTTATTCTGAACACAGTTAGCAGCCAAATGAACCACTGAACCCTGTTTGTCCATGTTGGCTTGAGATAAGGAGCTCCCTGTCTGGTTTGAGATGCATTTTCCCAGGAAATCTCCAAATTTTTCAGTGGTACAGTTCTTACAATGGAACTTAGAGTTGGAGTAAGCAGCCAGGTAGACAATTTCAGTTTTGAAACACACCCAGCATCAGCCAGAGGTGTGTTGTTGTCTTGTGTTTTGAATTGACCTGGAGATGATGATGATGATGATGATGATGACGATGATGACCATGATGATGATGATGATGTGTTCTTCTCTACAGGGTGAACGATAAAGAAACCGTGATCCCAGCTGACAGCCTTAGAGGATGTGAGTACAGAAACAGTATAAACACGCTGCTTATAGTGATAGCTATATCTGTCTATATATCTGCTTCTGGTAATGATGATAAAAAGACCTTGAAGTGGTTTTTAATGCAAAGAGAAGAGCCTCTTCACTTCAAGTGTGGCTGCAGGTCTGAGAGCCGTGAGCTCAGTGTGTTCACTGCTGTTCATTAACATGGACGCTGCGCTACACAGCTGTTCACTTGTGCTGTGAACACAGCTGCAGTCTGGATGTGCTGCAGCTCTGACTGACAGCTGATGAAGTGAGTCTCAGTAAATGAGGATTTCTGATGTGTGCTGTGTGTCTTCTCCCCATCAGATGCCCATCATCTCACACTGGATCGAAACACAGCGAACAGAAAACTCCGTCTGTCTGAAGACAACAGAGAGGTGGAGAGGGTGTCTGAGCAGCAGTTGTATCCTGATCATCCAGACAGATTTGACCCGGAGCCTCAGGTTCTGTGTAGAGAGGGTTTGACTGGGCGATGTTACTGGGAGGTCCAGTGGAACGGGCAGGTTGATATAGCCATGACTTACAGAGGAATCAGAAGAAGTGGAGATGATTCATGGCTTGGATTCAGTGAGCAGTCCTGGAGTCTCACCTGCTCTGATTTCAACGACGTAAGGAGTGACAGATACTCTGCCAGCCACAACAGTGAGTTCACCAACATCTCTGTCCGTCCCCGTGGATCTGACAGAGTAGCAGTGTATCTGGACTGCTCTGCTGGAACTCTGTCCTTCTACAGAGTCTCTTCTGACAGACTGAGACTCCTCCACACCTTCAGCTCCACCTTCACTGAGCCTCTCTACCCTGGGTTTGGGTTTGGGTTCTGGTCTCCTTGTTCTCATTTGGTTCTGCTGTGAGTTTCTGAGAAACAAAGACTTGCTTGAAAATGTTTTGGACCATCTGTATCAGCGTGTTGGTTGTTAATCAGCTGGAGTGGAGGCTGCAAAAAGTCTTGAGCTGTCATGTTCTTAAAATGTTCAAGAATTAAAATTTTCATGTTGTCAAAAAGCTGATTGACAGTATTGATCCTGAATTCGCACAGACATGAATGTCTTGTCTGATTAGACCGTGTGCCACAGTGAGCAGAGAGGCTGCAGGTTTTCATTCCAACCAAAAACTCCACCAGCTGATTTCACTGATCACCTCCAAGCAGAGAGGAGGGACTAAACCTGCAGCCTCTCGGCTCACTCTGGATTAGACCAATCCTGCTGACTGCAGACGTCACTGAAGCCTGTACCCTCTCTCTGATTGGCTGGGTTTTGAGTGACTATATCTATTGATTGGAACATTTCATTGGCAGCCATGCATTCCTTCCCAAAGGCTTGTTTTTCTGTGTTTTCTTTTTTTTTTTAATTGTCTGTTAATCTTTTATTTTTCTTATTTTTCTTTTTTTTTTTAATTATCCCAGTGACCTGAGCAATGTTTTGTCAGACTTCAGAAAAAGTTTCCTGTTGGTTGGTAATGCAATTTAAGCCCCTCCCTCTTTCCTGGTTGGCTGTTTATTACGATCTGTAGTGATTACAAAGTCGCTCTGATGTGACTGATGGCTTGTTGGAAGTGGGACAAACAGTCATACTGAATGTTAATATTGTCTGAAAGTGTCATTGAAGCCTCTTGTGATCATCTCTATTGATTCTGAAACCACACACAGAGATATGTGGCAGCTCATTGGAACAGAGTGTCTGATTGGTTAGTGATGTCACTGAAGCCCCTCCTCCTGTCATAACGGTTATATTGTTATGCTGTGTGTTTGCCCGGTCAGCCTGAGGTCAGTGACGTCTTGTTGGACTGCTGGAACCACTTTACAACAAGACTGCCCTCAGGAATCAGTGTTTACACTTAGGTTATTGATTAGGTTGGAAACACTTTATAAGTCATTACCAAACAATGATAAAGACGTTATAACACAGTTTTCATAGATCGATGCAGATTCACTATGTCAAGGTCACGTTTCTGCTGCATCCGTTCTGTTCAGTCTCAGGTGTTTATCTTGTACCTTCATCAGTCAGCCATCCTTGGTGTCTGTTGTTCACCGACTTCATTCACCTCTAATGTCTTATAACAGCTCATGAATGATTTATAAAGTGTTTGTAACCCCATTAATAACCTAATTATAAACCACTCATGAAACTAAGGGTAGTACCTTACTGTCTTCATCTGCTGATACCGACTGAGAAAAACTAAACCACTGAAGAAAAAGTCTTTAAATGTCCAGTTTTGTTTTGTTCGTTATCAAGTTGCCTTTGAATTCATCAGGTCACCGAGGAATTTGTTACTCTTTTGTTTGTGCAATTTCATCATTTTTCATTTCGTTTTTTCAATTCATGTTTTTGTAATCTCATCTGAATTTGATACTTTAACTAAATACAGCTTTTTTAACATAATTTCTGTCACTCATTACCTGGTATGAGTTGTAGCTGTTTTTTAGTAATACCAAGTTCTAGGTGTTACTTGTGTCTGTTTAATATCAGTAAAAAATCACAACATTTACATACAGATATCTCTACATTAAATTAGAAGCATTATTGTGATTACCATGTTGGTTTCTTATTGGAATAAAGTAATAAATGACACATTACTCTTAACTTTTCTTACGGGTGATGGATTTCTTATTTACTCACTTTATTCCTCCCTGAGAAATTAGGTTCAGAGCTTTGGATTGTGCTCTCTGCCTTCACTGACCAATAAATCGCGCAGTTCTCAGCGCATACGACCAGCAGAGGTCGTCTAAATCAGGGTTTCTCAATCAGTGGGCTGCAGCCCTAGAGTGTCCGTCCACTGGGCCGTCAGAGTCGTGCACAACTCCACTTTAACAAACCTGCAAGTTGTTCTAAATCAGTTCTGGACCCGACCCGCTAAAGCAAGAGCCACAGCCCGACCCGAACCCGCTGTCACACACATCGCTTCACATCCTGTTGGAGAGGTTTGTCTTTAACTTCAGTTCAGCTGAGCAGAGAAGCTGCAGACACTTTGACGATGTGCTCATCACTTCATCCTGCTGATGATGATCAGTGTGTCTTTGATTGCGGTCAGTCTAACCAGTGACTGCCTTTGTTTTTGTTTGTTTGTTTTGTTTTTAACCTGCCAGATGCTGGTCAAGGAGGCATTGGCAGTGACTGGGGACGACCTGTTTTATGGATCTGGACCTGTAAGGATTCTGATTGCTGCACAGGTATAAAAATAGATTTAGTAGTGACTGTAATTATTCGAACTTTACACTGATTTAATGACTTTCTAGTATTTCATTTCATATGAAAAACAAGTATTAGAGTTTGTGTGAAATATGTTTTTCTCTTGGGTCCTGAGACGTCGTGATGGCCTTAGGGTGGAAAAGGTTGAGAACGTCTCGCTGCCTTCTGGACTTCCCTGCTCTCTTTCAGGCCGATGCACTGACATAATTGAGCCAGACGAGAGCGAGCCCACCGTCATGTGACCGTCAGGGACCACCATGTGACCAGAGGACCTGATGTGACGCCCCGTCACATCAGGACAGGAAGCCTCGATATAACATGAACATTACAGAGGGAACTACGACCTGTTTAATTTCCTAACTTTAATTCTAAGTAGCAGATAATACATAATTGAAACTAAATAATACCAAGATTTTTTTTTATTAAAATAAAAATACAATCATTTCTTGCAACTGCATTGTGTGTTTTCAAGAAAATAGCCACTATAGATGAAACACACTGACTTTTTGGAAAGTCAGCCTAAACTGCCCAAGATTCTCAATGCTGTCTTGAAATTATTTTTTGGGATGGTGGTGATTCTGGTGAATTTTGTTCTTGTTTACAGACAATTCTGGGAAGGGAGTATGACGCCCCCTGCTGTCTCTGTGAGAAATTTAACTTGGTGGAAAAAGAAAAAAACAAAGAAAGAAAAAGAAAAATGAAGTGCCCTTAGCCAGGCTGCAGACTTTACAAGGAGGTGGGTCAAAGAGCCATTATCTTTGTCAAAAATATGTTCTACAGTTTGTTTTGCAGTCAATTATCATTTTATTTCATATTTTTAAATGAACTATTGATATTCACTCTGACTGTGTGCACTTTGTTTAAAAAAACACCTGCACCAACCGGTGATCTACTATTATGGTTTCTCTGAAGATAAAAGCAGAACCAATTACAATAAAAACTGTTAATAAAAATAATTTTGTGAGTCTCCATTTAAAGATGACAAGGCACGCTGCACTAATCACATCAAATTAATGAAATAAACTAAAAAGGCTGAGTCTAATGAAACACCACACTGAGGATTAGCCTGCGCTGCCCTCTACTGGTCTAAAAGCTGCACAGACGACAGGACTTTGAGCTGAAGTCATAAAGAAAACAAAGACCGGCAGCTACAGGAAGATTTGAAAACCTGAAAAACTCAAAAGCTCCGTTCATTTTGAGGCGCTGGTCTGAAATGATAAAATCATCAAGACAGATTCTCTGATAGCTGATCTCATTCTCAGTGAATCTGCTGCTGTCTTGTGTAGTTTTAGATGTCAGACTTTGTTTTCCTGCCTTCTGCAGAAACCATCTTCAGAGTCATCTGCTGTGGAAACCGTCTGCCACAGTCTGGAGAAACACCTGAGCAGGTGATCCATGGCCGGCAGCAGCTCTGTGGTTTGTGGAGAGGCTCTGACGTTCAGGCCCGGCTCGGCTCTTCCTCCCCTGGAGTCTGCTGGACGTCCAGAGGACAGCGTGGAAACCTTCACCGCTCACGTCTCCATACCCCGTCTTCCTCCCTCAAACATCAGGCATGCAGCCATGACACAGTTAATAACAGATTTTCACTTTTCACAGTGAAACCAAAAGAGAAAATCAGCTTCATGAGACTGAAGACTTTCCCAGCTCAAATTAAACACACAGCTCCTGCCGTCACACACTTTCTATTTCTGTTTCTGTGAAATGACAGAGCGCCAGGAGAGACTCAGATCTGCATAAAAACATAGAAACAAACTCTGTAAATATGCATTGTGTGTTCACAGCATGAATAAAAAACAGGATTAAAACAACACACTGTGCTGCAGTCAGGTTCAGGTCAAACATCAGGACCAGAAAGTTGTGATGTTCCACAAAACTCAGTGAAACCCAGGTGGAGAAAACACACGCCACCTGGCGGGAAGCGTGAGACCGAGGGCCGGCCGTGATGTAGTGACGCTCCTGACCACCAGGGGGCTCCACAAGCAGCGTGTGAACTCCAGGGGTCAGGGTCAGGAGCTCCGCCCCCTTTAATAAGACATGAGCTCCCCTGAAAGCAGCAGCTGGCTCATCTTGAGAGTAATTTGCACATCCGCTGAGGAACTAAGTTATACAGGATAACAAAAGGTTGCCCGACCTGCATCAGGAAGTGCCTCAAACAGTTTGAGATGCTCAGGGTTCACACCTACACTGCTGAACCCACAAAAAGCATCGCAGTGAGCTCGGAGCTGAGCCTGAGGGCCGCGCTCTCAGTTTACTGGTTGGTGTTTGTTCCAGCCCTCACCTGAGCTCACAACCTCAGCCAGGTGACCGACAGAATCAGAGCGCATGAACAAGTGGCGGAAAGGTGTAGAGCCACAACTCCTCTGCATTGGAAGGAGCGAATTTAAGTAAAAACACCTCCTGAGCAGACCCAGAAGACTTTGGGGTGATTATATTATAAAACCTCAAGACCCCCCAGGTGGAGCTGATGGGCGTGGCCTGCCATAACCCAGATAAGCAGCAGAAAGAGGCTGGAGAGACGTAAAATATACAAGGGTTTGTAGGAGAGTACAGGGAATACAGCTCTGTCATCACTTCCTTTTTTTGACCCTGTGTGCCTACAGTGAAATGTTGAAAGACATAAACGAAGCCGGCGTGGGGATTTCGTGCTAGAGAGCAGGCACAGTCGTGTCAGAAACGTCAGAAACAAGAATTCCCAAACATGAATATCAGCCCGACAATAACATAATGATGATAAGACTGAACAAGACAGAACAACACACATCATCACCACAAACCAGAGCGTCACATGATCCCATGAAAAGGGATCATGTGACGTATCAACTTTTGCCTTCACAATAAAAGTGCAACAGTAGAAATAAAGAGCTAAACCTGTGCAGCCCACATGGAGGCCAAATGGAAAGTCTCATTTAAATGCAGAGGGGAACTTTCAACATAATTATCATGCCAACTTTTAGTATTTATCATCGGATCACAGGAAAACAAACCGTCATGCTGTTACTCTGAAAAGTCGTCTTCTTGTTTGGGCCTCTGAAAGTGAAAGTGTGAACGCAGCTTTAGACTCCATGTAGACATGACAGAGACGAGCAGGAGGTGAGTGTTATTCCAACATTATTATTGTTATAATCTGACTGTAAAGGTCTGTCAATCAGCTGTGAGTCTGTGGACAAGCTGGACAATACACACTGTTTGAGTTAGACACTTTTCCTCTGTTTATTCAGGCAGTCTGGCTGGGGAGCGAATCTCATTATTACATAATGTCTAAAAAATATTTAGGAAAGGTAAAGAGATGTAGGAAAAGTCAACCTTATAAGACGCACCTAAAGACCCTTTTACATTCTTTGGCTTTTAATTTTTCTTAGCCTGTTTTCATCTTTGAACTTGTTCCATTGTCATTTTTATTTGATGGCCTCTGCAAAGTCCTGATTTTACCGCCATCTGTCTGTACTGCCTGTATGTACTACAATAATATTTTGTCTGTGTATTTTATTGTGTTTGAGAAGCACTTTGGTGCAAAAGGATGACATTGTGTGTGTGTGTGTGTGTGTGTGTGTGTGTGTGCGTGCGTGCGTGCGTGCGTGCGTGCGTGCGTGCGTGCGTGCGTGCGTGCGTGTGTGTGTGTGTATCCAGAAGATGAGTGTGTGTGTGGAGGAAGAGGAGGGCAGAGCAGCGTCTCCAGTGTCCAGCTGTGTGTCTATGAAGAGTGATCGATCTAAACATCTTCCTCCATACTTCAGTGCTGAACCTGCACCTTCAGACACAAAGTAAGACGACGTCACTATGTCAGAAGGAATGTGATGACAGGAGACAGAAGATGAAACTCTGCTGAGATTAATGAGATTTATTTTAAAAACATCTCCTCCTATTGCAAAATGATCACTGGCATAAAACTCATGTTGAAATGTTGAATCTCTTGGGGTTAAAATAAGATTATACTAACTGAATGTTTCTACTTGAGAAAAAGCAGCCTTAGCTCTAGAGCTCGGACGTCTGTCTCCGTCCCGATCACACGGCACGTCAGTCCAGACCAAGCCAGAACCTCATAATAGGAAGACAATTTTTTTTTACTATTTTACTGCAGGTTTTCACATCATCAATTATTGCTTACATTCATTATGTAATTCATCCTGCTACATTTATACATTTTTACAGGCCGTGCACCTACAAGACAAAACAAAAATGGACAAAGTACAATAAATAGATAAAAGAAATAAAAACTACTGATGCGAGACAAAGCAACAACAGTACAGAAACAAAAAGAAACAATAACAATACCCATAAAAAATAAAATAAAAAACAAAAGTGGGAGTGAAGGGGAGGGGGTGGATAGGGGATTAGGTTGCGGGGGTTGAGTTGTAATCTTGCAGTACTTTGGTTTTACAGTTTTACTGATCCACTCCTTCTATTTCCATGACCAATTTACTCCAATTTCTTTTGAATTCCTCCTCTTCTATTTCTCAATTTATAAGTTATTCTTTCTATTTCCCTGATCTCTTCAACTATTTTTTCCCAAGACTTAACAGATGGTGGTTTCACATTTAGCCACTTTAGCGTGATTTGTTTTAATGCTGCTATACGTATTATTGAATACAGATATTTATCTCCTTCCTTCTTAATTTCACTTGGGATGAATAGGATATTTGGCGGTTGTAATAATTTCTTTAACTTATATATGGGTCATTCCATGTCATTTCACCAAATTTTCAGGACATCCCACGCACTTGGGTCTCAAAAAATTCTTAAAAAAATCACCAGTTGTTCCTTATTTATCCAATAGACAAACTGTAAAATTTTAGTTTGCTCGGATGGATTCTTTTTGAGATATGGCCAATTTAGTGAGGGGGGTATGTGTCGATTTTGGTGATATTTTCGCGAGTCCTTATTTTTCCAACTTTTCCAGGTGTCAGTATCTCAGGAACTACACCACATAGGAAACTGAAATTTGGTACGGAAGGGACAAGGAACAAGGAACAACTGGTGAATTTTTCAGAATTTTTTGAGACCCAAGTGCGTTGGCCATTTGTTGAAATGACATGGAATGACCCATATGCTTGTGATTCTCCTCTGAATTACACCCCAAAATTCTTTCAGCGCTGGACAAGAAATAAAAAAAATATGTGCATGACTGGCTTCAATGCATGATTTCTGTTTGTCCGCATATTCTCACTGCTTTTATTGCTGCTTCCCAGCTGTCCTCCAACCTCTGCTGTCCCAGCCCGGGACAGAGGCAGCTGAACAAGACATTGTACATCCTGTCTTCAAAACAAAAGCACCACTCTCATTCATATTATTGAATGGCTTTAGGCCTTTCACTGTGTAACCAAGATGGCAAGGACTGCAAGTGAGAAGTGTCCAGCGTTCCACATTCAATGTATTGGCCATAAGTGCACCATCTAGGTACTGATAGCACACTGCTATCTGCTGCACTGTTGGACTTGTCAGTGTGAACACACTTACACACTCAAAATATCAAGCGTAAGTACAGATGTTTGCAAAATGAGACATAAAATATTTCCACATGCTTAAGCATGCAATCAAACCAGTTGTGATGAGGGTATTTTGGTCAGGCCACCGAGCTCAAATACCTACAACATGCTAATGTGTAGGCGTATAACCAGGCTTATACTAACAAGGCTAAGTAGGTTTAGCCACCAACCAACGCTGCTTTGTTCCCCAGTTAGCATGCTTCCTTCTCATCCACAGCCACTCTCTAGCTTCCCTGGGTGTCTCTGACACGGCCTTATCTGCCTCCTTCAAACTCCTTCCACGAACCATAGCATCAGGTCTGGCATTAAATTTTGGGACACTTTCCCTAGGAATAACCAACTGCTGCTCTAATACCTTCCTTCCTAGTAATTTCTCCCTCACCTTTACCCCAGTACCCTCTTTCCTATTTAGAAAGAGGGTACTAGGGTACCCATCTTAGAAATGGCTGCTGATGGACACCGAAGTCATCTTAGTGAAGACAGAGCAAACTACTGAAATGCTACATCATGCATGATCTCCACAGTGCCCTTTATCCACGATGGGTGGCTGTGTGCACTGTTGCTCCATGAAGCTACAAAATTCACTACTTTCTAATCAGTTTTGATGAATTTCTTGTAACTCCACAGAGAGAGGAAGAGGAGCAGTGAGGCTGTGGAGGAGCAGCTGTCCTGCTGTGCTTTGTGTCAGGAGGTCCTGAGGGATCCAGTCTCCACCAGCTGTGGACACTGGTTCTGCAGACAGTGCATCACCTCAGACTGGGACCAGTCTGGTTCATCAGGAGACTCTGCCTGTCCTCAGTGTGGAGAAAGATCCAGAACAAGACCTGGACTGCAGACACCCAGTCAAACCAGCACAGTGGACGGCAGTCTGCAGGAGGTTTTAGACGAGCATAAGATCAGTCTGAGGAGGAGATGTGAATTTGTGACAGAAGGAACTGCTGCAGCAGGAAGTGGAACCCCCCTCAACAGGATCTACACTGAGCTCTACATCACACAGGGACGGAGGGAAGGGGTTAATACCCAACATGAGGTGTGGCAGCTGGAGACAATATCCAAGATGGAGATCCTCCATGACACTCCAATCAGGCGCCAGGACATCTTTAAACCCTTACCTGGCCAAGACACACACATCAGAGTAGTTGTGACGCAGGGCGTTGCTGGCATTGGAAAAACCTTCTCAGTGCAGAAGTTCACTCTGGACTGGGCAGAGGGCTTGGAAAACCAACATGTCAGTCTTGTGGTTCTGCTTTCGTTCCGGGAGCTGAACTTGATCAAAGATGAGCGCTACAGTCTTCTCCAGCTGCTCCGTGTTTTCCATCCAACATTACAGACGGTCACAGCAGAGAAGCTCGCCGTCTGTGAAGTGGTGTTCATCTTTGACGGCCTGGATGAAAGCAGGTTTTTATTGGATTTCCAGAACAATGAGGTCGTGTCTGATGTCACACAGACATCATCAGTAGACGTGCTGTTGACAAACCTCATCAAGGGGAATCTGCTTCCCTCGGCTCTCCTCTGGATAACTTCCAGGCCTGCGGCAGCCAATCAGATCCCTCCTACATGTGTCGACAGGGTAACAGAAGTGCGAGGGTTCACTGACCTCCAGAAGGAGGAGTACTTCAGGAGGAGATCCAGTGATGAGGAGCTGTGCAGCAGAATCATCTCACACATCAAGGCGTCCAGGAGCCTCCACATCATGTGCCACATCCCAGTCTTCTGCTGGATCACTGCTACAGTTCTGGAGCACATGTTGACTACAGACCAGAGAGGAGAGCTGCCCAAGAGCCTGACTGACATGTACTCACACTTCCTGCTGGTTCAGACACAGAGGAAGAAGCACAAGTATGATGAGAGACGTGACAGGAGTCAGCAGGAGCTGATGGAGACTGACAGGGAAGTTCTTCTGAAGCTGGGCAGGCTGGCGTTTGAACATCTGGAGAAAGGCAACCTGATGTTCTACCAAGAAGACCTGGAGGAGTGTGGTCTTGACATCAGAGAGGCCTCGGTGTACTCAGGAGTGTGCACAGAGATCTTCAAAACCGAGTGTGTGCTCTTCCAGAGAAAAGTCTACTGCTTTGTTCATCTGAGCATTCAGGAGTTTCTCGCTGCAGTCTACATCTTCCACTGCTACACCAACAGGGACATGGAGACACTGGAGATGGATGATGACACCAGTTATTTTTATGATGGCATCTTTGTTAGATATGCAAACTCTAAGATTCTGGACACATTTCTGGGAAAAGACTGGGGTAGATATGGATGCAGTGGACAATCCCTGGATGCCTTGCTGAAGGCAGCAATGTTCAGAGCCTTCGTCAGTAAAAATGGCCACCTGGACCTCTTTGTCCGCTTCCTTCATGGCCTCTCACTGGAGTCTAACCAGAGGCTCTTAGGAGGCCTGCTGGGTCAGACAGAGAGCAGACCAGAAGACATCCAGAGAGCCATCAACAACCTGAAGGAGATGAATACTTTCAATGTCTCTCCTGACAGAAGCATCAACATCTTCCACTGTTTGATGGAGATGAAGGACCTCTCAGTACATCAGGACATCCAAGAGTTCCTGAAGTCAGAGAACAGATCAGAGAAGGAACTGTCTGAGATCCACTGCTCAGCTCTGGCCTACATGCTGCAAACGTCAGAGGAGGTTCTGGATGTTTTGGACATGAAGGCGTACAACACATCAGCGGAGGGACGACGGAGACTGATCCCAGCTGTGAGGAACTGCAGTAAGGCTCGGTTAGTCCTGATGTGAAAACAGACATTATACAACAGCGCACAGTTGTATTCATACCTGATACCATCAGAATTACAATAAATATATTGTTCATCAAACATACAATAGACAATAGCAAATCATAATACTGTACAGCCTCAGGAGTTTCCATAGAAACCAGACTTTTTGACAGTATCTTTACTTTTAGTTATTTGTTGGTATTCTCCACTGTGTTTGTAGATGTGTTAAGACTATTCAATTGAAAACAGGCTGCTTTCAAATGTATACCTGCTTTCTATGTTGAATTAATTAATTAAAAAAAAAACTATCCAAAGACTATCCAATTAAAGTGAAAAACAGTTGAGAACAGTCAGAAGTCTACAGCCTATCAATGTAACATCTACATTCATCTACTTATTATTTGCATCAGACATATTAACCATTTGGGTTTTATATTAAATCTGTAATCACAGATTGTGTGACTGTGGACTGTCAGAGACTCACTGTGAAGTCCTGGCCTCGGCTCTGAAGTCCAACCCCTCCCACCTGACAGAGCTGCACCTGAGTCACAACTACCTGCAGGATTCAGGAGTGAAGCTGCTGTCTGCTGGACTGGAGAGTCCAAACTGCAGACTGCAGACTCTGAGGTCATTTCATGACTTTTACTTTTGCAGATACATATTTTAAGAGGAAGGTCTTCTCTTGTCTGCAAATACTGGCTGGAAGATGAGGTGACTAAAAATAATGCACCAGTCTTTAGCATAAACCATCTGAATGGCTGTCTTGTACTTTCAGACTTGACAGGTGTGAATTGACAGAGAGCAGCTGTGCTTCTCTGGCCTCGGCTCTGAAGTCCAACCCCCATCTGACAGAGCTGGACCTGAGTGAGAACAAGCTGCAGGATTCAGGAGTGAAGCTGCTGTCTGCTGGATTGGAGAGTCCAAACTGCAGACTGAAGACTCTCAGGTCACAATTATTTAGCCCTGTGCTGACATATATTTGATATAAATATTACATTAATATTTCAGTGACATTTGCTGACATCTTTGTAATGGCGGTATTAATATCATCAATACTGTTTCCACGGTCAAGTGTGCTCACAAGACCAGCATTTCCCTAATACTGGGATAGGACCAACCATATCTACTTATTTTGCCTAATCATGGCCAATGCAGGGAATAATGTCCTCTATAAATGCCTGCTATTTTTCTTCATTCAGATTGAGGTCTTGCAGCTTGTCGGGGAGTTGCTGTGCTTCTCTGGCCTCTGCTGTGAAGTCCAACCCCCATCTGATAGAGCTGGACCTGAGGGGAAATGATTCAATGGACAAGACAGTGGAACTGCTATTTGATCTGGTGGAGAGTCCAAACTGTGGACTGAAGACTCTGAGGTCAGTAGAGGGGTGGAGTCGGTCCATGTTAACAAGCTTCATTAGCTGGTCTCAGTTAGTGGAAGCAGTTATTCTGAACACAGTTAGCAGTCAAATGAACCACTGAACCCTGTTTGTCCATGTTGGCTTGAGATAAGGAGCTCCCTGTCTGGTTTTTTCACTGGCACAGTTCTTACAATGGAACTTAGGGTTGGAGTAAGCAGCCAGGTAGACAATTTCAGTTTTGAAACACACCCAGCATCAGCCAGAGGTGTGTTGGTGTCTCGTGTTTTGAGTTGACCTGGAGATGATGATGATGATGATGATGATGATGTGTTCTTCTCTACAGGGTGAACGATAAAGAAACCGTGATCCCAGCCGACAGCCTTAGAGGATGTGAGTGCAGAAACAGTATAAACACACTGCTTATAGTTATAGCTATATCTCTCTACATATCTGCTTCTGGTAATGATGATTAAAAGACCTTGAAGTGGTTTTTAATGCAAAGAGAAGAGCCTCTTCACTTCAAGTGTGGCTGCAGGTCTGAGAGCCGTGAGCTCAGTGTGTTCACTGCTGTTCATTAACATGGACGCTGCGCTACACAGCTGTTGACTTGTGCTGTGAACACAGCTGCAGTCTGGATGTGCTGCAGCTCTGACTGACAGCTGATGAAGTGAGTCTCAGTAAATGAGGATTTCTGATGTGTGCTGTGTGTCTTCTCCCCATCAGATGCCCGTCATCTCACACTGGATCCAAACACAGCGCACAGAAACCTCCATCTGTCTAAAGACAACAGAGAGGTGAAGATGATGTCTGAGCTGCAGTGGTTTTCTGGTCACCCAGACAGATTTGAGCAGAAGCCTCAGGTTCTGTGTAGAGAAGGTCTGACTGGGCAATGTTACTGGGAGGTCCAGTGGAAAGGAATGGTTTCTATAGCAGTGACTTACAGAGGAATCAGAAGAAGTGATTTTGACTCTCAGTTTGGAAACAATAAACAGTCCTGGAGTCTGTGGTGCTCTGTTGACAGATACTTTGCCAGTCACAACGGTGAGTCCACCTTCATCTCTGTCCGTCCCCGTGGATCTGACAGAGTAGCAGTGTATCTGGACTGCTCTGCTGGATCTCTGTCCTTCTACAGAGTCTTTTCTGACAGACTGACACTCCTCCACACCTTCAGCTCCACCTTCACTGAGCCTCTCTACCCTGTGTTTGGGTTTGGGTTGTGGTTTCCTGGTTCTCGTCTCATTCTGCTGCCAGTTTCTGAGAAACAAAGACTTGAAAATGTTTTGGACCATCTGTATCAGCGTGTTGGTTGTTAACCAGCTGGAGAAGAGGCTGCAGAACTGAAGTGTCATGTTCTTAAAATGTTGAAGAATCAAAATTTTCATGTTGTCAAAAAGCTGATTGACAGTATTGATCCTGAGTTTGCACAGACATGAATGTCTTGTCTGATTAGGCCGTGTGCCACAGTGAGCCAAGAGGCTGCAGGTTTTCATTCCAACCAAAAACTCCACCAGCTGATTTCACTGCTCACCTCCAAGCAGAGAGGAGGGACTAAACCTGCAGCCTCTCGGCTCACTCTGGATTAGACCAATCCTGCTGACTGCAGACGTCACTGAAGCCTGTACCCTCTCCCTGATTGGCAGGGTTTTGAGTGACTATATCTATTTATTGAAACATTTCATTGGCAGCCATGCATTCCTTCCCAAAGGCTTGTTTTTCTGTATTTTTTATTGTCTGTTAATCTTTTATTTTTCTTATTTTTCTTTTTTATTATCCCAGTGACCTGAGCCATTTTTTGTCAGACTTCAGAAAAGGTTTCTCTGATGTGACTGATGGCTTGTTGGAAGTGGGACAAACAGTCATCCTGAATGTTAATGTTGTCTGAAAGTGTCATTGAAGCCTCTTCTGATCATCTCTATTGATTCTGAAACCACACACAGAGATATGTGGCAGCTCATTGGAACAGAGTGTCTGATTGGTTAGTGATGTCACTGAAGCCCCTCCTCCTGTCATAACGGTTATATTGTTATGCTCTGTGTTTGCCCGGTCAGCCTGAGGTCAGTGACGTCTTGTTGGACTCAGGAGAGTTTCCGCTGATGACTTCAGCGACTCTCCCTGATCCCCGACTGCTGGAACCACTTTACAACAAGACTGCCCTCAGGAATCAGTGTTTACAGTTAGGTTATTGATTAGGTTGGAAACACTTTATAAGTCATTACCAAACAATGATAAAGAAGTTATAACACAGTTTTCATAGATCGATGCAGATTCACTATGTCAAGGTCACGTTTCTGCTGCATCCGTTCTGTTCAGTCTCAGGTGTTTATCTTGTACCTTCATCAGTCAGCCATCCTTGGTGTCTGTTGTTCACCGACTTCATTCACTTCTAATGTCTTATAACAGCTCATGAATGATTTATAAAGTGTTCATAACCCCATTAATAACCTAATTATAAACCACTCATGAAGCTTTTATAAGGGTTGTGTTGTGGTGGTGGTACCTTACTGTCTTCATCTGCTGATAGCGACTGAGAAAAACTAAACGACTGAAGAAAAAGTCTTTAAGTGTCCAGTTTTGTTTTGTTTGTTATCAAGTTGCCTTTGAATTCATCAGGTCATCGAGGAATTTGTCACTCTTGTTTGATTTGTGCAATTTCATTGTTTTTCATTTCATTTCGTTTCGTTTTCAGTTCATGTTGATGTAATCTCATCTGAATTTGATGCTTTAACTAACTACAGCATTTTTAACATAATTTCTGTCACTCATTACCTGGTATGAGTTGTAGCTGTTTTTTAGTAATAACAAGTTCCAGGTGTTACTTGTGTCTGTTTAATATCAGCAAATCATCACAACATTTACATACAGATATCACTACATTAAATTAGAAGCATTATAGTGATTACCATGTTGGTTTCTTAAAGGAATAAAGTAATAAATGACACATTACTCTTAATTTTTCCTACGAGTGATGGATTTCTTATTTACTCACTTTATTCCTCATTGAGAAATTAGGTTCAGAGCTTTGGATTGTGCTCTCTGCCTTCACTGACCAATAAATCGTGCAGATCTCAGCGCATACGACCAGCAGAGGTCGTCCAAGTCAGGGTTTCTCAACCAGTGGGCCGCAGCCCTTGAGTGTCCATCCACTGGGCCGCCAGAGTCGTGCACAACTCCACTTAAACAAACCTGCAAGTTGTTCTAAATCAGCTCTGGACCCGACCTGCTAAAGCAAGAGCCACAGCCCGACCCGTACCCGCTGTCACACACATCGCTTCACATCCTGTTGGAGAGGTTTGTCTTTAACTTCAGTTCAGCTGAGCAGAGAAGCTGCAGACACTTTGACGATGTGCTCATCACTTCATCCTGCTGATGATGATCAGTGCGTCTTTGATTGCGGTCAGTCTAGCCAGTGACTGCCTTTGTTTTTGTTTGTTTTGTTTTTAACCTGCCAGATGCTGGTCAAGGAGGCATTGGCAGTGACTGACAACCTGTTTTATGGATCTGGACCTGTATTTTATAAGGATTCTAATTGCTGCACAGGTATAAAAACAGATTTAGTAGTGACTGTAATTATTCTAACTTTACACTGATTTTATGACTTTCTAATATTTCATTTCATATGAAAAACTAGTATTAGAGTTTGTGTGAAATATGTTTTTCTCTTGGGTCCTGAGACATCGTGATGGCCTTAGGGTGGAAAAGGTTGAGAACGCCTAGCTGCCTTCTGGACTTCCCTGCTCTCTTTCAGGCCGATGCACTGACATAATTGAGCCAGACAGATAATACATAATTGAAACTACTTAATACCAAGATTTTTTTTTATTAAAATAAAAATACAATCATTTATTTCAACTGCATTGCATGTTTTCAAGAAAATAGCCACTATAGATGAAACACACTGACTTTTTGGAAAGTCAGCCTAAACTGCCCAAGATTCTCAATGTTGTCTTGAAATTTTTTTTTGGGATGGTGGTGATTCTGGTGAATTTTGTTCTTGTTTACAGACAATTTTGGGAAGGGAGTATGACGCCCCCTGCTGTCTCTGTGAGAAATTTAACTTGGTGGAAAAAGAAAAAAACAAAGAAAGAAAAAGAAAAATGAAGTGCCCTTAGCCAGGCTGCAGACTTTACAAGGAGGTGGGTCAAAGAGCCATTATCTTTGTCAAAAATATGTTCTACAGTTTGTTTAGTAGTCAATTGTCATTTTATTTCATATGTTTAAATGAACTATTGATATTCACTCCGACTGTGAGCACTTTGTTTACAAAAACACCTGCACCAACCGGTGATCTACTATTATGGTTTCTCTGAAGATAAAAGCAGACAAAAAGAGCCAATAACAATAAAAACTGTTAATGAAAATAATTTTGTGAGTCTCCATTTAAAGATGACAAGGCATGCTGCACTAATCACAGCAAATTAATGAAATAAACTAAAAAGGCTGAGTCTAATGAAACACTACACTGAGAGGATTAGCCTGCGCTGCCCTCTACTGGTCTAAAAGCTGCACAGACAACAGGACTTTGAGCTGAAGTCATAAAGAAAACAAAGACTGGCAGCTACAGGAACATTTGAAAACCTGAAAAACTCAAAAGCTCCGTTCATTTTGAGGCTGGTCTGAAATGATAAAATCCAATAACTGATCTAATTCTCAGTGAATCTGCTGCTGTCTTGTGTAGTTTTAGATGTCAGACTTTGTTTTCCTGCCTTCTGCAGAAACCATATTCAGATTCATCTGCTGTGGAAATCGTCTGCCACAGTCTGGAGAAACACCTGAGCAGGTGATCCATGGCCGGCAGCAGCTCTGTGGTTTGTGGAGAGGCTCTGACGTTCAGGCCCGGCTCGGCTCTTCCTCCCCTGGAGTCTGCTGGACGTCCAGAGGACAGCGTGGAAACCTTCATCGCTCATGTCTCCACACCCCGTCTTCCTCCCTCAAACGTCAGGCACGCAGCCATGACACAGTTAATAACAGATTTTCACTTTTCACAGTGAATCCAAAAGAGAAAATCAGCTTCATGAGACTGAAGACTTTCCCAGCTCAAATTAAACACACAGCTCCTGCCGTCACACACTTTCTGTTTCTGTTTCTGTGAAATGACAGAGCGCCAGGAGAGACTCAGATCTGCATAAAAACATAGAAACAAACACTGTAAATATGCATTGTGTGTTCACAGCATGAATAAAAAACAGGATTAAAACAACACACTGTGCTGCAGTCAGGTTCAGGTCGAACATCAGGACCAGAAAGTTCTGATGTTCCACAAAACTCAGTGAAACCCAGGTGGAGAAAACACAAGCCACCTGGCGGGAAGCGTGAGACCGAGGGCCGACCGTGACGTAGTGACGCTCCTGACCACCAGGGGGCTCCACAAGCAGCGTGTGAACTCCAGGGGTCAGGGTCAGGAGCTCCGCCCCCTTTAATAAGACACAGCTCCCCTGAAAGCAGCAGCTGGCTCATCTTGGGCGGGCTCTAAAATATGAGCTGACAACATGCAGGAGGGTTTTCTAATCTGACTGCAGTACCACCACTGACCAAGTTCCTCCTTCGCTCTCCAACATGGAACAACATGCAGCGTTCTCTGGCTCTGTTCCCCCCCTGGTTTTAACATCCGTCCTGAGAAATCCAGTCCCACGCTGACACTTGTAAGTGCTGGTGTGAACAGCAGCAATGCTTCCTGAGTGACTGGATCTCAGGCCACAGTCAAGTCCTGTCCACATGGCATCAGAGGTGTAAACTTGTGCCACACGTGGTCACTGTAGTCTTCCCATTGGTGATCATGGCATGGTAACAAGGTGATGGTCAACACCTGGGCATCGTGTTAACACCTGGAGTCAGGAAAATCAAACGATGACCACCTGACTGTAGACTGGGCACATGGGAGGAGGCCTACTGAAACCATCCCAGCCAGACGGTCTCCAGAGAGTAATTTGCACATCCGCTGAGGAACTGAGTTACCACACAGGATGACAAAAGGTTGCCCGACCTGCATCAGGAAGTGCCTCAAACAGTTTGAGATGCTCAGGGTTCAGACCTACACTGCTGAACCCACAAAAAGCATCGCAGTGAGCTCGGAGCTGAGCCTGAGGGCCGCGCTCTCAGTTTACTGGTTGGTGTTTGTTCCAGCCCTCACCTGAGCTCACAAGCTCAGCCAGGTAACCGACAGAATCAGAGCGCATGAACAAGTGGAGGAAAGGTGTAGAGCCACAACTCCTCTGCATTGGAAGGAGCGAATTTAAGTAAAAACACCTCCTGAGCAGAGACCCAGAAGACTTTGGGGTGATTATATTATAAAACCTCAAGATCCCCCAGGTGGAGCTGATGGGCGTGGCCTGCCATAACCCAGATAAGCAGCAGAAAGAGGCTGGAGAGACGTACAATATACAAGGGTTTGTAGGAGAGTACAGGGAATACAGCTCTGTCATCACTTCCTTTTTTTGACCCTGTGTGCCTACAGTGAAATGTTGAAAGACATAAATGAAGCAGGCGTGGGGATTTCATGCTGGAGAGCAGGCGCAGTCGTGTCAGAAACGTCAGAAACAAGAATTTCCTGACATGAATATCAGCCCGACAATAACATAATGATGATAAGACTGAACAAGACAGAACAACACACATCATCACCACACACCAGAGCGTTACACGATCCCATGAAAAGGGATCATGTGACGTATCAACTTTTGCCTTCACAATAAAAGTGCAACAGTAGAAATAAAGACCTAAACCTGTGCAGCCCACATGGAGGCCAAATTGAAAGTCTCCATTTAAATGCAGAGGGGAACTTTCAACATAATTATCATGCCAACTTTTAGTATTTATCATCGGATCACAGGAAAACAAACCGCCATGCTGTTACTCTGAAAAGTCGTCTTCTTGTTTGGGCCTCTGAAAGTGAAAGTGTGAATGCAGCTTTAGACTCCATGTAGACACGACAGAGACGAGCAGGAGGTGAGTGTTATTCCAACATTATTATTGTTATAATCTGACTGTAAAGGTCTGTCAATCAGCTGTGAGTCTGTGGACAAGCTGGACAATACACACTGTTTGAGTTAGACACTTTTCCTCTGGTTATTCAGGCAGTCTGGGTGGGGAGCGAATCTCATTATTACATAATGTCTAAGTATAAAAAATATTTAGGAAAGGTAAAGAGATGTAGGAAAAGTCAACCTGGTAAGACGCATCTAAAGACCCATTTTAATTCTGTGGCTTTTAACTTTTCTTAGCCTGTTTTCATCTTTGAACTTGTTCCATTGTCATTTTTATTTGATGGCCTCTGCAAAGTCCTGATTTTAGCGCCATCTGTCTGTACTGCCCGTATGTACTACAATAATATTTTGTCTGTGTATTTTATTGTGTTTGTGAAGCACTTTGGTGCAAAAGGATGACATTGTGTGTGTGTGTGTGTGTGTGTGTGTATCCAGAAGATGAGTGTGTGTGTGGAGGAAGAGGAGGGCAGAGCAGCGTCTCCAGTGTCCAGCTGTGTGTCTATGAAGAGTGACTGGTCTAAACATAATCCTCCAGACTTCAGTGATGAACCTGCACCTTCAGACACAAAGTAAGACGATGTCACTGCGTCAGAATGAACGTCTATGGATACAGAGACAGAAGATGAAACTCTGCTGAGATTAATGAGATTTATTTTAAAAACATCTCCTCCTATTGCAAAATGATCACTGGCATAAAACTCATGTTGAAATGTTGAATCTCTTGGGGTTAAAATAAGATTATACTTCTAACTGAATGTTTCTACTTGAGAAAAACCAGCCTTACCTCTAGAGCTCGGACGTCTGTCTCCGTCCCGATCACACGGCACGTCAGTCCAGACCAAGCCAGTACCTCACGATAGGAAGACAATTTTTTTTTTTACTATTTTATTGCAGGTTTTCACATCATCAATTATTGCTTACATTCATTATGTAATTCATCCTGCTACATTTATACATTTTTACAGGCTGTGCACTTACAAGACAAAACAAAAATGGACAAAGGACAATAAATAGATAATAGAAATAAAAACTACAGATGTGAGACAAAGCAACAACAGTACATAAACAAAAAGAAACTATAACAATACCCATAAAAAATAAAATAATAAACAAAAGTGGGAGTGAAGGGGGGGGGGGCATAGGGAATTAGGTTGCGGGGGTTGAGTTGTAATCTTGCAGTACTCTTGGTTTTAAAGTTTTACTGATCCACTCCTTCTATTTCCATGACCAATTTACTCCAATTTCTTTTGAATTCCTCCTCTTCTATTTCTCAATTTATAAGTTATTCTTTCTATTTCCCTGATCTCTTCAACTGTTTTTTCCCAAGACTTAACAGATGGTGGTTTCACATTTAGCCACTTTAGCGTGATTTGTTTTAATGCTGCTATACGTATTATTGAATACAGATATTTATCTCCTTCCTTCTTAATTTCACTTGGGATGAATAGGATATTTGGCGGTTGTAATAATTTCTTTAACTTATATATGGGTCATTCCATGTCATTTCACCAAATTTTCAGGACATCCCACGCACTTGGGTCTCAAAAAATTCTTAAAAAAATCACCAGTTGTTCCTTATTTATCCAATAGACAAACTGTAAAATTTTAGTTTGCTCGGATGGATTCTTTTTGAGATATGGCCAATTTAGTGAGGGGGGTATGTGTCGATTTTGGTGATATTTTCGCGAGTCCTTATTTTTCCAACTTTTCCAGGTGTCAGTATCTCAGGAACTACATCACATAGGAAACTGAAATTTGGTACGGAAGGGACAAGGAACAAGGAACAACTGGTGAATTTTTCAGAATTTTTTGAGACCCAAGTGCGTTGGCCATTTGTTGAAATGACATGGAATGACCCATATGCTTGTGATTCTCCTCTGAATTACACCCCAAAATTCTTTCAGCGCTGGACAAGAAATAAAAAAAAAATATGTGCATGACTGGCTTCAATGCATGATTTCTGTTTGTCTGCATATTCTCACTGCTTTTATTGCTGCTTCCCAGCTGTCCTCCAACCTCTGCTGTCCCAGCCCGGGACAGAGGCAGCTGAACAAGACATTGTACATCCTGTCTTCAAAACAAAAGCACCACTCTCATTCATATTATTGAATGGCTTTAGGCCTTTCACTGTGTAACAAAAATGGCAAGGACTGCAAGTGAGAAGTGTCCAGCGTTCCACATTCAATGTATTGGCCATAAGTGCACCATCTAGGTGCTGATAGCGCACTGCTATCTGCTGCACTGTTGGACTTGTCAGTGTGAACACACTTATGCACTCAAAATATCAAGAGTAAGTACAGATGTTTGCAAAATGAGACATAAAATATTTCCACATGCTTAAGCATGCAATCAAACCAGTTGTGATGAGGGTATTTTGGTCAGGCCACCGAGCTCAAATACCTACAACATGTTAATGTGTAGGCGTATAACCAGGCTTATACTAACAAGGCTAAGTAGGTTTAGCCACCAACCAACGCTGCTTTGTTCCCCAGTTAGCATGCTTCCTTCTCATCCACAACCACTCTCTAGCTTCCCTGGGTGTCTCTGACACGGCCTTATCTGCCTCCTTCAAACTCCTTCCACGAACCAAAGCATCAGGTCTGGCATTAAATTTTGGGACACTTTCCCTAGGAATAACCAACTGCTGCTCTAACACCTTCCTTCCTAGTAATTTCTCCCTCACCTTTACCCCAGTACCCTCTTTCCTATTTAGAAAGAGGGTACTAGGGTACCCATCTTAGAAATGGCTGCTGATGGACACCTAAGTCATCTTAGTGAAGACAGAGCAAACTACTGAAATGCTACATCATGCATGATCTCCACAGTGCCCTTTATCCACGATGGGTGGCTGTGTGCACTGTTGCTCCATGAAGCTACAAAATTCACTACTTTCTAATCAGTTTTGATGAATTTCTTGTAACTCCACAGAGAGAGGAAGAGGAGCAGTGAGGCTGTGGAAGAGCAGCTGTCCTGCTGTGCTTTGTGTCAGGAGCTCCTGAGGGATCCAGTCTCCACCAGCTGTGGACACTGGTTCTGCAGACGGTGCATCACCTCAGACTGGGACCAGTCTGGTTCATCAGGAGACTCTGCCTGTCCTCAGTGTGGAGAAAGATCCAGAACAAGACCTGGACTGCAGACACCCAGTCAAACCAGCACAGTGGACGGCAGTCTGCAGGAGGTTTTAGACGAGCATAAGATCAGTCTTAGGAGGAGATGTGAATTTGTGACAGAAGGAACTGCTGCAGCAGGAAGTGGAACCCCCCTCAACAGGATCTACACTGAGCTCTACATCACACAGGGACGGAGGGAAGGGGTTAATACCCAACATGAGGTGTGGCAGCTGGAGACAACATCCAAGATGGAGACCCTCCATGACACTCCAGTCAAGTGCCAGGACATCTTTAAACCCTTACCTGGCCAAGACACACACATCAGAGTAGTTGTGACGCAGGGCGTCGCTGGCATTGGAAAAACCTTCTCAGTGCAGAAGTTCACTCTGGACTGGGCAGAGGGCTTGGAAAACCAACATGTCAGTCTTGTGGTTCTGCTTTCGTTCCGGGAGCTGAACTTGATCAAAGATGAGCGCTACAGTCTTCTCCAGCTGCTCCGTGTTTTCCATCCAACATTACAGACGGTCACAGCAGAGCAGCTCGCCGTCTGTAAAGTCGTGTTCATCTTTGACGGCCTGGATGAAAGCAGGTTTTTATTGGATTTACAGAACAATGAGGTTGTGTCTGATGTCACACAGATATCATCAGTAAACGTGCTGTTGACAAACCTCATCAAGGGGAATCTGCTTCCCTCGGCTCTCGTCTGGATAACTTCCAGACCTGCGGCGGCCAATCAGATCCCTCCTATATGTATGGACAGGGTAACAGAAGTCCGAGGGTTCACTGACCTCCAGAAGGAGGAGTACTTCAGGAGGAGATCCAGTGATGAGGAGCTGTGCAGCAGAATCATCTCACACATCAAGGCGTCCAGGAGCCTCCACATCATGTGCCACATCCCAGTCTTCTGCTGGATCACTGCTACAGTTCTGGAGCACATGTTGACTACAGACCAGAGAGGAGAGCTGCCCAAGAGCCTGACTGACATGTACTCACACTTCCTGCTGGTTCAGACACAGAGGAAGAAGCACAAGTACGATGAGAGACATGACAGGAGTCAGCAGGAGCTGATGGAGACTGACAGGGAAGTTCTTCTGAAGCTGGGCAGGCTGGCGTTTGAACATCTGGAGAAAGGCAACCTGATGTTCTACCAAGAAGACCTGGAGGAGTGTGGTCTTGATGTCACAGAGGCCTCGGTGTACTCAGGAGTGTGCACAGAGATCTTCAAAACAGAGTGTGTGCTCTTCCACAGAAAAGTCTACTGCTTTGTTCATCTGAGCATTCAGGAGTTTCTTGCCGCAGTCTACATCTTCCACTGTTACACCAACAGGGACATGGAGACACTGGACACATTCATTGGAAACAACTGGGATGATGAAGACAGTGAATCATCAATGGATGACGACATCAGTTATTTATATGATGGTATCTTTGTTAGATATGCAAACTCTAAGATTCTGGACACATTTCTGGGAAACGACTGGGGTAGATACGGATGCAATGATCAATCCCTGGATGCCTTGCTGAAGGCATCAATGTTGAAAGCCCTGGACAGTAAAAATGGCCACCTGGACCTCTTTGTCCGTTTCCTTCATGGCCTCTCACTGGAGTCCAACCAGAGGCTCTTAGGAGGCCTGCTGGGTCAGACAAAGAGCAGACCAGAAGACATCCAGAGAGCCATCAACAACCTGAAGAAGATGAACACTTTCAGTGTCTCTCCTGACAGAAGCATCAACATCTTCCACTGTTTGATGGAGATGAACAACCTCTCAGTACATCAGGACATCCAACAGTTCCTTAAGTCAGAGAGCAGATCAGAGAAGGAACTCTCTGAGATCCACTGCTCAGCTCTGGCCTACATGCTGCAGATGTCAGAGGAGGTTCTGGATGAGTTGGACCTGCAGATGTACAACACATCATTGGAGGGACGATGGAGACTGATCCCAGCTGTGAGGAACTGCAGGAAGGCTCGGTTAGTCCTGATGTGAATATAGACATTATACAACAACACAGAGCTGTATTCATACCTGATACCATCAGAATTACAATAAATATATTGTTCATCAAACATACAATAGACAATAGCAAATCATAATACAGCCTCAGGAGTTTCCATAGAAACCAGATTTTTTGACAGTATGTTTACTTTTAGTTATTTGTTGACATTCTCCACTGTGTTTGTAGATGTGTTAAGACCATCCAATTAAAGTGAAAAACAGTTGAGAACAGTCAAAAGTCTACAACCTATCAATGTAACACCTGCATTATCTACTTATTATTTGCATCAGACATATTAACCGTTTGGGTTTTATATTAAACCTGTAATCACAGACTGTCTGACTGTGGACTGTCAGAGACTCACTGTGAAGTCCTGGCCTCGGCTCTGAAGTCCAACCCCTCCCACCTGACAGAGCTGGACCTGAGTCACAACTACCTGCAGGATTCAGGAGTGAAGCTGCTGTCTGCTGGACTGGAGAGTTCAAACTGCAGACTGAAGACTCTGAGGTCAGTTCATAACTTTTACTCTTGCAAATACGTATTTTAAGAGGAAGGTTTGCTCTTGTCTGCAAATACTGGCTGGAAGATGAGGTGACTAAAAATAATGCACCAGTCTCTAGCACAAACCATCTGATTGGCTGTCTTGTACTTTCAGACTTGACAGGTGTGAATTGACAGAGATCAGCTGTGCTTCTCTGGCCTCGGCTCTGAAGTCCAACCCCCATCTGACAGAGCTGGACCTGAGTGAGAACGAGCTGCAGGATTCAGGAGTGGAGCTGCTGTCTGCTGGACTGGAGAGTCCAAACTGCAGACTGAAGACTCTGAGGTCACAATTATTTAGTCCTGTGCTGACATATATTTGATATAAATATTTCATTAATATTTCAGTGACATTTGCTGACATGTATAACGGAAGTATTAATATCATCAATACTGTTTCAACGGTCAAGTGTGCTCACAAGACCAGCATTTCCCTAATACTGGGATAGGACCGACCATATCTACTTATTTTGCCTAATCATGGCCAATGCAGGGAATAATGTCCTCTATAAATGCATGCTCTTTTGCTTCATTCAGATTGAGGTCTTGCAGCTTGTCGGGGAGTTGCTGTGCTTCTCTGGCCTCGGCTCTGAAGTCCAACCCCCATCTGACAGAGCTGGACCTGAAGGGAAATGAACCAATGGACGAGACAGTGGAACTGCTATTTGATCTGGTGGAGAGTCCAAACTGTGGACTGAAGACTCTGAGGTCAGTAGAGGAGTGGAGTCAGTCCATGTTGACAAGCTTCATTAGCTGGTCTCAGTTAGTGGAAGCTGTTATTCTGAACACAGTTAGCAGCCAAATGAACCACTGAACCCTGTTTGTCCATGTTGGCTTGAGATAAGGAGCTCCCTGTCTGGTTTGAGATGCATTTTCTGGGAAATCTCCAAATTTTTCACCGGCACAGTTCTTACAATGGAACTTAGGGTTTGGGTTCAGCAGCCAGGTAGACAATTTCAGTTTTGAAACACACCCAGCATCAGCCAGAGGTGTGTTGGTGTCTCATGTTTGAGTTAAACTGGAGATGATGATGATGATGATGATGATGTGTTCTTCTCTACAGGGTGAACTATAAAGAAACCGTGATCCCAGCCAACAGCCTTAGAGGAAGTGAGTTCAGAAACAGTATAAACACACTGCTTATAGTGATAGCTATATCTGTCTATATATCTGCTTCTGGTAATGATGATTAAAAGACCTTGAAGTGGTTTTTAATGCAAAGAGAAGAGCCTCTTCACTTCAAGTGTGGCTGCAGGTCTGAGAGCTGTGAGCTCAGTGTGTTCACTGCTGTTCATTAACATGGACACTGCACTACACAGCTGTTGACTTGTGCTGTGAACACAGCTGCAGTCTGGATGTGCTGCAGCTCTGACTGACAGCTGATGAAGTGACTCTCAGTAAATGAGGATTTCTGACGTGTGCTGTGTGTCTTCTCCCCATCAGATGCCCGTCATCTCACACTGGATCCAAACACAGCGAACAGAAAACTCCGTCTGTTTGAGGACAACAGAGAGGTGGAGATGACGTCTGAGCTGCAGTCGTATCCTCGTCACCCAGACAGATTTTACCTGGAGCCTCAGGTTCTGTGTAGAGAAGGTCTGACTGGGCGATGTTACTGGGAGGTCCAGTGGAGAAGAGAGGTTTATATAGCAGTGACTTACAGAGGAATCAGAAGAAGTGGTGTTGACTCTCTGTTTGGAAACAATAAAAAGTCGTGGAGTCTGTGGTGCTCTGATTTCAGCTACACTGCCAGACACAACAGGAAGTTCACCAGCATCTCTGTCCGTCCCTGTGGATCTGACAGAGTAGCAGTGTATCTGGACTGCTCTGCTGGAACTCTGTCCTTCTACAGAGTCTCTTCTGACAGACTGACACTCCTCCACACCTTCAGCTCCACCTTCACTGAGCCTCTCTACCCTGGGTTTGGGTTCTGGTCTCCTGGTTCTCGTGTGATTCTGCTGCCAGTTTCTGAGAAACAAACATTTGCTTGAAAATGTTTTGGACCATCTGTATCAGGGTGTTGGTTGCTAACCAGCTGGAGAAGAGGCTACAGAAAGTCTTGAACTGTCATGTTCTTAAAATGTTCAAGAATCAAAATGTTCATGTTGTCAAAAAGCTGATTGACAGTATTGATCCTGAATTTGCACAGACATGAATGTCTTGTCTGATTAGACCATGTGCCACAGTGAGCCGAGAGGCTGCAGGTTTTCATTCCAACCAAAAACTCCACCAGCTGATTTCACTGATCACCTCCAAGCAGACAGGAGGGACTAAACCTGCAGCCTCTCGGCTCACTCTGGATTAGACCAATCCTGCTGACGGCAGACGTCACTGAAGCCTGTACCCTCTCTCTGATTGGCTGGGTTTCGAATGACTATGTCTATTGATTGGAACATTTCATTGGCAGCCATGCATTCCTTCCCAAAGGCTTGTTTCTCTGTGTTAATCTTTTATTTTTCTTATTTTTGTATTTTATTATCCCAGTGACCTGTCAGGCTTCAGAAAAAGTTTCCCTGATGTGACTGATGGCTTGTTGGAAGTGGGATAAACAGTCATACTGAATGTTAATATTGTCTGAAAGTGTCATTGAAGCCTCTTCTGATCATCTCTATTGATTCTGAAACCACACACAGAGATATGTGGCAGCTCATTGGAACAGAGTGTCTGATTGGTTAGTGATGTCACTGAAGCCCCTCCTCCTGTCATAACGGTTATATTGTTATGCTCTGTGTTTGCCTGGTCAGCCTGAGGTCAGTGACGTCTTGTTGGACTCAGGAGAGTTTCCGCTGATGACTTCAGCGACTCTCCCTGATCCCCGACTGCTGGAACCACTTTACAACAAGACTGCCCTCAGGAATCAGTGTTTACAGTTAGTTATTAATCAGGTTGGAAACACTTTATGAATCATTAAGAAACAATGATAAAGAAGTTATAACACAGTTTTCATAGATCGATGCAGATTCACTATGTCAAGGTCACGTTTCTGCTGCATCCGTTCTGTTCAGTCTCAGGTGTTTATCTTGTACCTTCATCAGTCAGCCATCCTTGGTGTCTGTTGTTCACCGACTTCATTCACCTCTAATGTTTTATAACAGTATTATAACTGTTCATAACCCCATTAATAACCTAATTATAAACCACTCATGAAGCTTTTATAAGGGTCATGTTGCTGTGGTGGTACCTTACTGTCTTCATCTGCTGATACCAACTGAGAAAAACTAAACTAAACGACTGAAGAAAAAGTCTTTAAGTGTCCAGTTTTGTTTTGTTTGTTATCAAGTTGCCTTTGAATTCATCAGGTCACGGAGGAATTTGTTACTCTTGTTTGATTTGTGCAATTTCATTGTTTTTCATTTCGTTTTTTTCAGTTCATGTTGATGTAATCTCATCTGAATTTGATACTTTAACTAACTACAGCTTTTTTTTTTTTTTTTAACATAATTTCTGTCACTCATTACCTGGTATGAGTTGTAGCTGTTTTTTAGTAGGCCTAATACCAAGTTCCAGGTGTTACTTGTGTCTGTTTAATATCAGTAAATCATCACAACATTTACATACAGATATCACTACATTAAATTAGAAGCATTATTGTGATTACCATGTTGGTTTCTTAGAGGAATAAAGTAATAAACGACACATTACTCTTAACTTTTCTTACGAGTGATGGATTCCTTATTTACTCACTTTATTCCTCCCTGAGAAATTAGGTTCAGAGCTTTGGATTGTGCTCTCTGCCTTCACTGACCAATAAATCGTGCAGATCTCAGCGCATACGACCAGCAGAGGTCGTCCAAGTCAGGGTTTCTCAACCGGTGGGCCGCAGCCCTCGAGTGTCCATCCACTGGGCCGTCAGAGTCGTGCACAACTCCACTTAAACAAACCTGCAAGTTGTTCTAAATCAGCTCTGGACCCGACCCGCTAAAGCAAGAGCCACAGCCCGACCCGTACCCGCTGTCACACACATCGCTCCACATCCTGTTGGAGAGGTTTAACTTCAGTTCAGCTGAGCAGAGAAGCTGCAGACACTTTGACGATGTGCTCATCACTTCATCCTGCTGATGATGATCAGTGTGTCTTTGATTGCGGTCAGTCTAACCAGTGACTGCCTTTGTTTTTGTTTGTTTTGTTTTTAACCTGCCAGATGCTGGTCAAGGAGGCATTGGCAGTGACTGACATCCTGTTTTATGGATCTGGACCTGTATTTTATAAGGATTCCAATTGTTGCACAGTTTTAAAAATAGATTTAGTAGTGACTGTAATTATTCTAACTTTACACTGATTTTATGACTTTCTAATATTTCATTTCATATGAAAAACTAGTATTAGAGTTTGTGTGAAATATGTTTTTCTCTTGGGTCCTGAGACATCATGATGGCCTTAGGGTGGAAAAGGTTGAGAACGCCTAGCTGCCTTCTGGACTTCCCTGCTCTCTTTCAGGCCGATGCACTGACATAATTGAGCCAGACAGATAATACATAATTGAAACTACTTAATACCAAGATTTTTTTTTATTAAAATAAAAATACAATCATTTATTTCAACTGCATTGCATGTTTTCAAGAAAATAGCCTCTATAGATGAAACACACTGACTTTGTGGAAAGTCAGCCTAAACCGCCCAAGATTCTCAATGTTGTCTTGAAATTATTTTTTGGGATGGTGGTGATTCTGGTGAATTTTGTTCTTGTTTACAGACAATTCTGGGAAGGAAGTATGACGCCCCCTGCTGTCTCTGTGAGAAATTTAACTTGGTGGAAAAAGAAAAAAACAAAGAAAGAAAAAGAAAAATGAAGTGCGCTTAGCCAGGCTGCAGACTTTACAAGGAGGTGGGTCAAAGAGCCATTATCTTTGTCAAAAATATGTTCTACAGTTTGTTTTGCAGTCAATTGTCATTTTATTTCATATGTTTAAATGAACTATTGATATTCACTCCGACTGTGAGCACTTTGTTTACAAAAACACCTGCACCAACTGGTGATCTACTATTATAATTTCTCTGAAGATAAAAGCAGACAAAAAGAGCCAATAACAATAAAAACTGTTAATGAAAATAATTTTGTGCGTCTCCATTTAAAGATGACAAGGCATGCTGCACTAATCACAGCAAATTAATGAAATAAACTAAAAAGGCTGAGTCTAATGAAACACCACACTGAGAGGATTAGCCTGCGCTGCCCTCTACTGGTCTAAAAGCTGCACAGACAACAGGACTTTGAGCTGAAGTCATAAAGAAAACAAAGACCGGCAGCTACAGGAACATTTGAAAACCTGAAAAACTCAAAAGCTCCGTTCATTTTGAGGCTGGTCTGAAATGATAAAATCTTCAAGGCAGATTCTCCAATAACTGATCTAATTCTCAGTGAATCTGCTGCTGTCTTGTGTAGTTTTAGATGTCAGACTTTGTTTTCCTGCCTTCTGCAGAAACCATATTCAGATTCATCTGCTGTGGAAACCGTCTGCCACAGTCTGGAGAAACACTTGAGCAGGTGATCCATGGCCGGCAGCAGCTCTGTGGTTTGTGGAGAGGCTCTGACGTTCAGGCCCGGCTCGGCTCTTCCTCCCCTGGAGTCTGCTGGACGTCCAGAGGACAGCGTGGAAACCTTCATCGCTCACGTCTCCACACCCCGTCTTCCTCCCTCAAACGTCAGGCAGGCAGCCATGACACAGTTAATAACAGATTTTCACTTTTCACAGTGAATCCAAAAGAGAAAATCAGCTTCATGAGACTGAAGACTTTCCCAACTCAAATTAAACACACAGCTCCTGCCGTCACACACTTTCTGTTTCTGTTTCTGTGAAATGACAGAGCGCCAGGACAGACTCAGATCTGCATAAAAACATAGAAACAAACACTGTAAATATGCATTGTGTGTTAACAGCATGAATAAAAAACAGGATTAAAACAACACACTGTGCTGCAGTCAGGTTCAGGTCGAACATCAGGACCAGAAAGTTGTGATGTTCCACAAAACTCAGTGAAACCCAGGTGGAGAAAACACACGCCACCTGGCGGGAAGCGCGAGACCGAGGGCCGGCCGTGACGTGGTGACGCTCCTGACCACCAGGGGGCTCCACAAGCAGAGTGTGAACCCCAGGGGTTAGGGTCGGGAGCTCCGCCCCCTTTAATAAGACAGGAGCTCCCCTGAAAACAGCAGCTGGCTCATCTTGGGCGGGCTCTAAAATATGAGCTGACAACATGCAGGAGGGTTTTCTAATCTGACTGCAGTACCACCACTGACCACTGTGGCGCTGCTGCTCCTCACTCACATACAGAGTGTGTGTGTGTGTGTGTGTGTGTGTGTGTCTGTGTGTGTGAGCTGCACAGGCAGGGGACACACTGCAGGGAGGTCAGGCTGGACTTTACTGGACTGTTATTAAAGTTATTATTTTAATTTATAAGCCAATGCAATTAAAAAAAAAATCAACTGAGTTACTGTGAGAATATTACAGGAATATTACAGGAATATTACAGGTGACCAAAAAGCTGTCCCACAGAAACCGAACAGGTAGAACCAGTTTAGAAATGACCGTTCTCTCCTCCACACTTTTTGAAATCTATAAAAGCAGGGAGCTCATGCCTTTTTTAAAAAATTGTTTTCTGGTGATATTTTAGTAATTTTCCGTGAGTGTGTTCAGGTTTCACAGCGAGCCAGGTCATTCTGTTTGTAAATGTAGTTTTGTTGCCATTTTTTTTGATATTTTGGATCACATTGAGGTGTTTTTGTGTTTTAATTTTGCTATTTTTCTGTTTTGCTTGTTTTTCTTGTAACTTTGTTCTCCTGATTCACTTTTTCCATCTTCATAAAGGAAACCAGGTGAATTTGCTCAGGATTCAATCCGTCAAATCAGGAATTTATTGTCTTTTATTGTCTTTTTATTGTCTTTTTATTGTCTTTTTATTGTCTTTTTGAACTTGAAGCCAGTGTCTGTGTAGCCTGTGTGTGTGTGTGTGTGTGTGTGTGTGTGTGTGTGTGTGTAGTTGTATGTGATTGTAATACATTCACAATCCAGAGCTGCAGTTGTCAGATGTACCTGACTGAGCTCACGTAGACAAGGACACACACACACACACACCCACACACACACACACACACAATAAAACACTAAAGTCATTTGATTTCCTGGTTGCAGCTGATTGGCTGCTGGTGCTGATAGTGATGCTGCGTTCAGTGTCGGCTCTTTACTTCCTCCGTCAGAGCTCTGAAGCTCCACACACAGCTGTGTGTGTGTGTGTGTGTGTGTGTGTGTATCTGGTTGACTCTCAGTGTGTTCAGGTGTCTGCTGACTCGCTGTGTGCCACAGGTTCCTGAAGGCATCACGGTAGGTTGATAAGCGCGCTCTGCACTGCCAGGCTCACAGGCACGTGGGCAGCAGCAGCATCACACCGCAGCCACTTCACTGACCTCCAGACTGCAGAGGAAAACCGAAACCTGAAGGTGAGGTGTTGTTTTTGTCTGTTTGTCTGTTTGTTTGTTTTAGACAAACTTCCTGTCTGACATTTGACTGAGATGAGCTGTTCTCACAGGCTTTTATTCTGAAAGGTTTTACCTCACTCTTTCATTTTAATTTAATTCACCTTTATATTTTAGAATTTTTTCGCATTATTATGGTTGTTGTTTTTATATCTAATTTTTATATATTATTATAGAATTATGAAAAATATATTTCTTATTTTCCCTACATTTTTTAACTTTTTTTTTTTTTGCTACTTTTCCCCGTTTCCTTGTCAATTTTACTTTTGTTTTAAATTTTTAATTTTTTTAAATGTATTTTTTTTTTT